>NC_043960.1:51402014-51569514 GCF_902148855.1 Sphaeramia orbicularis | reverse complement strand
ATATAAGACATTTACAGTAAAGGAGTACAAAAAACCCCAAAACAAAACAGGACAAATAAAAAAAAATCTATAAAGAATAAATACATACCAAAAGGACAATGGTGAGCAGATCATTGGTGGTTGATTACATAACAGTCACAATTATGGTGTGTTTGTGATCACCTCCTAACAAGAGAGTCATGGAGGCCCTTGAGTGAGCAACCCTATAACACCAAATGTATCATATTTGATACATGACTTTTGAAGCCCTCTACAAGATCAGTGTGATATTTTTTTTCTTGAAAAACCTGATGTATACAATTAGATGCATGCAATACATGGACAGTCCACCAGGGGGGAGGAATTTGTTCACCAGAGGCCTTCCAGTGACAAGATTGTCAATAATGAGGAAGGAGGCAGAACTCTGACCATTTTGAAAAGGAATTACCAATTTGTTAGGCATGTTTATGTTATATTATGTTTTTGTTTGTTCAAAAATAATAATACTGGAGCATTGAGACCCAATGTATCAAATATGATACAAATGTGAAAGTCATACATGGAAATTGATATTTTAAAAAAATAAAAAATAAAAAAAAATTGGGTTGTTCAGAAGGACCAATCAAGGCTCCAGTTTCAAAGAACTGGGATTTTCTCCCAATGATTTAATGGTTCAGGCTTTGCAGGGTTAAACATACTCGATCATGGGAGTGTTTGTAAGTCAGTAAAGTATTGTATAAACGGACTCCAGTGTTTAAAAAATCTACTTGTGTCCCCACGTAGAGATTTTCTCTCATTTAAAAAAACATGAGGTCTTTTAACCAGACAGATACAAGAGGGGGCTGTCCTGTGTTGATTTCCACTTAAGTAGGATTCTTCGCCTATAGCTGTAGGGTGGCAAAGGCCATAACATTTGCATGGGTCTTGCTGAGGGAATGGGGGCTGGGTGAAACACCAAATAAGGTTTCAAGAGGGCATGGTTCCAATATGATTCCTAATACTTCTGAGAGGATTTTAAAGCTGGAGTTAAATGGGAGCTCAGAGAGATGTAGCTGTAGCCAAACGCATTGCTCTTTATGCTCCTCACTTTGCTGCCAATATTGATTTTATGATGTTTCCCTTGTTAAGTGAGCATTAACATGTAAAGTGTAATGTGGTCAGTGTTGTAATGATGTGTATTTTTTAATCAAGGTCGAGTTTAATGACCAAATTCAGAGTATTGATCTGTTGACGTTGTGTAATGCTAATTTTAAAGAAGTGTCACAATATTCTGTGCATTTTCTTTGCTTTTATACTGTCATGTAATAGTTTATGATAGTGCTCCTGGTGGGAAATGTGAGCTCAGAGAGATGTAGTTGCAGCTGAATGTGTTGCTCTTTATGCTCCTCACTTTGCTGTTGATAGCACCTGATACTGTGGTGTTTCCCTTGTTAGCGACTGTGGAGTTTGGAGAGTGAGAGTAAGTGCCGAAGTTTCTAGGTGGCCACAGAGGAGAACATTCGCTGCCCTCCATCTTCGTGATCCCCTTGACCTTTCCAGGCAACCACACACACATCCCCAATCCCCCTGCACATATTACACACACCTACATAAACATAAATGAAGAGTGCTCTCTATTTTTTCTCTTTTTGCTGTCCAGCAATTGATTTTTTTTTTTTTTTTAGTTTTGAAAGGACAGCTTTCAGGACAGTTTCATTACAGAACAATTGATGATATTTTTTTGTGTGTGTTTTGTTTTATGAAGGGAGTATTTCTGAAGCGAAGGACACTTTGATTGATTGATTGATATCTTTATTTCGATCATGTAAATGACAGTTTACAAACAGAAATGCAAATAAATGATAATCCAGAGAATGACAACAAAACAAAACAGTAACTTAAAACTGCAACATTTTAAGCCTCAAAATTTACATGAGCGAAAAAGAGTAGAAGTATAAACTGATCTAATCCTACCCTTTCAAACCTTTCCACTGCTTACCGAAAACAACACTGTCCCAAATTTATCAGCAGTTTTGGGACATGTGCATTTAGTCACCCATCCATATTACAACACATTCACCAACACACTGCAAAATTGATATCCAAATAACAAACACCTTATGGAGTTTATTTATCTGTTTGCCCCTGGAAAATGATTTTAGGGTATAAACTTAAACTCTATAATATGTTGAGAAATTCTTGAGTCATTTTGTGTTTATTATGATTTAGTAAGTCAATGTTAAAGTCACCACAGATAAATATGACTTTTTTACTTGTTTTTGAGAAATGTTCCTCCATCCAGTCTTTGAAAAAATCCACGTTTGAACCTGGTGTTCTGTACTGTATATACAACTCACAATGATATTTTTCTTTTTTTTTTTCCAATAATATTTCTATAGTAACACATTCAAGAAGGTTATCCAGTGCTACTGAAAGTTTTTCTTCAACCTTGAAATTAAGTTCCCTGTCCACAAACAAGGCTACACCACTACCATTCTTGTTTTGCCTGTTAATATAAACTATTTCATATCCTTCCAGTTCAGTGTCAGTAACTCATTCACTATTCATCCATGTTTCTGATGTAGTGATGATGCTGAAAGGCTGTGTGAACTGGCTTAGACAATATTTTATGCTTTCAAAGTTGGCATACAAACTTCTGCTGTTAGAGTGGATTACTGACATTTTGTTCTCAGCTTTGATGGTGTTGTTGAACTGCTCTTCAGTGTAATAGAGGCAGTTGTTATTGATGTTGGGGAAAAAAGTTGTTCTCTGGATCAATGTCATTTTCTATGTCCTGTAGTTGATACTCAGTATATTGGAAAAGCTCTAGATCCTCATACTCAGTGATTCTTTGTGCTATCCTATTAATTCCAGGATGTGTTTAGGTTGTGTTTGTTACCTCTGCCAAGGAACAGCGGAGGTAATGTTTTCATCGGGGTTTTCTCTGTTTGTTAGCAAGATAACCCAAAAAATTATGGATGGATTTTGATGAAATTTTCAGGAGTTGCTGATATTGGCACAAGGAGCAAATAATTAAATTTTGGTGGTGATAGTTTAATTTTCTTATACAAAAGGGTGAATATTATCACATTTGCTTCATTTCAAATATCACTGTTAAGTATTTGAAATCTTGCTATTTACACTGAGACCTGTTGTTTTGAACTGTTTTCAAAGAAGTGTGAGTAAATTGTGTCGTGAGAAAGACAATGAGGTGAGATGTATTTCGTTCCCAGAAATTTTTGAGTAAATCCTGGGTTGACGGTGAACAGCTATCAGGATCCTGAGTGAATTCTACTTCTTGGTTACACCTCCACACTCAACACAAGTGTCCTCAATGTCAGGGCATATTTTTGAAAGCCTTAAACTTGACAGATGCAATCTATGAACAATTTTAAACTGAATCAGGCCCAAACGGGCACATGATGAAAAATTGCATTTCTGTTAATGGCTCTCTCCCAGAACTCTTCTTCAAACTCTGTGCCTAACTCCTGCTCCCAGGCAGCAGTGCCTTTAGAGCAGTGTTCTGTGTTAAATGACAGAACACCCTGATAAATTTGGGAAACAAGTGACCTCTGATTGGTTTTGAGTTTAAAGAAGTCTTCCCATGGCTGCTTAAAGGGTGGAGAGGGGAAGTCAGAAAAAATGTTTTAAGACACAATGCCTAATTTGATAGTATCTAAATAAGTGTGTTGTGGGCAAATCATGTGAAGCCAATAGGTCTGTGAAGCTACCAAAAACTCTGCCTATTTATAATTCATTGAATGTATGTATGCCATTTCTCTCCCACAGGTGGAATGCAGGGTCTAAAAAAGAAGGTGGGAAAAGATGATTGCGGGTTAGAGGTATAAGAGTAGAGGGGGAATATGACTTCAAATGGCTCCTGAACTGATACCAAATTTTCAAAAAGGTACAGACAGTTTGGTTATCTGCGTAACAAGAGGGAGATGTCGGGAGTGATGAGAAGAGCAGGAAGAGAGGATGACACTCAAGACCTCAACTCGACTTGTCACCACAGGGGTTGCGGTTTATGTATCAAAAACAGAAATTTATAGATATTTGCTGCCCAGTAGGCTGCAAAAGGGACTTCCTAATCCTAAGAGTCTCCACCCCATATCAAGGAAATGACAGTTTAATTAATAAATTTAAAATATGATTTTGGCAAAAACAGAGGAATACATTGAAAAAGATCTAGAAATTTTGGAAGAATATTCATCTTTACTACATTAATTTTAAAGCATAGACAGAGGCAAATACTCCATCTCTGGAAAACAGCCCTCATGGGTGAGTGGGGGGCTAAAATTAGCATCTAATACACTCCTGATTAAAATTTTAAGATCAGTTGAAAAATTGCAAGAATTCACATTTTGCACTGTTGGATCTTTAAAAGGTTCTAAGAAGAGTTTTAAAATGCAAAAAGAAGAAATGGAAGCAACACAAAAAAAATTAGAGAAAGCAATTTATGAAAAACAACAATTAAACTGAAATAGGCTGTTCATCAGCCAATCAAAAGTTTAAGACCATAGCTAAGAAAAACCTGAAATCCCCCTAAAATAGAAATAGAAGTTTCAAAAAAGGACTCAGTAACGAGTAGCTCCACCGTTGTTGTTGATCACTTCAAAAATTTGTTTTTGGCATGTTTGACTATCATTATTATTATTATTATTATTATTATTATTATTATTATTATTATTATTATTATTATTGTGGTGAAGATGGCTTCACGGAGGGCATCCACTCTCTGGAATTGATGTCCATTTTTGTTAACTTCCCTTGCCATCCATCCCCAAATGTTCTCAGTTGGATTTAGATTAGGGGAACGTGCAGGATGGTCCAAAAGAGTCACATTATTCCTCTGTTCTCAGTCCTTTGTCAGGTGGGCATTGTGAACTACAGCGTTGTCCTGTTTTAAAAAACCCAGTCATTACCACACAGACCAAGGCCCTCAGTCATGAGGTATGCCCCCTGCAACATCTCCACATAGCCAGCCACCATTTGACGCCTCTGCACAACCTGAAGCTCCATTGTTCCTCTGAAGGAAAAAGCACTCCAGATCATGATGGCACCCCGTCCACTGTGCCACCTAGAAAACATCTCCAGTGGGATCTCCTTGTCATGCCTGTAATGTTAGAAGCCATCAGGACCATCAATGTTACATTTTTTCTCATCAGAGAATTAAACTTTCTTCCACCTTCCAAAGTCCCAAAGTCCAAATGGGTAATTTTGTGGTGTTGAAGGAGACGAGGCCTCTGAAGATGTTTTTTGTTCTTAAAGTCCTTCACTGGCAGATGTCGTCTGATGGTTGTTGGGCTGCAGTCGGCACCAGTAACCACCTTCATTTGGGTCGAGGATCATCCCGTGTCTTGACAGACAGCCAATCAAATCCTTTGGCTCAATGCAAATGTTTTTTTTTCTCTCACTCCCATTTCTTCTTTTTGCATTTTGAAGCTCTACTTAGAACCTTCTTAAGATCCAACAGTGCAAAATGTACATTCATGCAATTTTTCAATTGGTCTTAAAATTTTGATCAGGAGTATGAAGTATGAAAAAATGTTAGCAGCACCCTGGAGCTCTCTCCATCTACTTGCTCTCTCACATGGTCATCCAGGAGCATCCTGTTTTTGCTATTAATGCAGCTGCTGAAATTTAAATCTGTAACCACCAGTTCATGACTACATAGAGATTACTAATGTTATCTGGTGATGCATTAATTCATAGTTACAAGGTGAGCACTAACTTCAAGTCTTTCTTGGGGACAAACCATTATTTCAGCTTTTCTTGTATATAGTTAAGCATAAAATTGCTCCAAGCTTATATACAGGATATTCATTGTATATCATAATACATTATTCATAATCATATCATACACATTATATACATTGTGTAATAATACATTATATATTAATACATTCTACAATGTTATAACAACATTATAAAATAATTATGTTTGCATTGTATATTGCTACACCCTGGCTAGGGGACCCTAGTCCTACACATTATATAATAATACATTATTTATAATAATATAATATAATACACACTATATACATTATATATTAATACATTATACAATCAGTCCCTCTAGAAAAACACAATTATGCTATCACATAATTCAATGTATAGTCAAGCAGATACATTATACACATTACGGGAGGGTCCTCATTTTTTCAAAAAGGGCACATATTTACTGCAATAATAGCATATTTCCACGCAAAATATGTGGGGCTGGCATTATTTCATAGTCAACACATTTTTCTGCATAAAGTTTAAAAAATATATATATTGCATTGGAACTTGACACGGGTAGTGATGTGATATGCAATGTGAAAGCACATATCAACCTGCAGTTACTGTACTCAGCAAGCTGCAGGTGCTGCCATAAGCCCCTCCCCCTGTCCCAGAGCACTCACAAGCAGTGACCCACTACTCCATGTCCACACTGCTAATGAATAGGCACCGCTGATTACGCCCTCACTTACAGAGCGAGATGTAAATGTACATTTTTTTTTCACTGTCACACTAAAACAAATTGCTGCATTTGAGGAAGGGGATCTGAATAAAAACAATGAACCTGAGTGAGGACCACACCAGTTACCATCATTTCTCATATTGCCAGTAACAGTGACTGTTGTTGGGCCATGTAGATCATTAATGTTGTGAAGTTATAACTGTTCATACAAAAAATGTAAAAAATGTTATAGCTATGGCAAAAAATGTTGATGTATTACTGTGAGTTGTTGTAGAGGCTCCAAAGCGGAGCATAAGGTTAGAAACTCAACCAAAGTTGAGGGGGAAAAAAAGAACAAAAACAAAACCAAACAAAAATCTGAGTGTCTCTTTTGGGTAATTTTCCTGGCCCCAATCCCAGGAGAAGGAGGTTAGACGTAGAACTAGAAATTCCACCCTATGTAACAGACTTTGGATTCGATATGATATTCTAACATTTCACAATACAGGAAAAATGTATTTATGTAATGTGGGTCTAAACAAAGCATTTGTCGTAAAGTTATTTTGAGAAGTGATGTGATGTAGTGTATGCTTACTTCTTGTATGTTTACTTATCACAGGATGTACTTAGACATTTCTTGTTTAGTAGTAGCCTAGTTAGAACAGGGTGTGGGAGAAGAATCTGTTTTTTTTTCATTGAAACACATGTTTTTCCAGTTCCCGCATATTTTTTCAACTTTGCGCATTATATGCAAATTCCCTCAATTTCACCACATAAAATCACATAAAAACCCTGCATATTCCATCGCATAATCAAGGATTTTTTGCCCGCATTTTTCTGGAGGTACTATACAATATTATAACAACATCGTAAAATAATTATGCATAGATTGTAAGATAATTATACACAATATAATGCATTATTTTTAATGTATTATAAACACATTTCTATAGTTGTTGAATAAAGATGTCCCCGTCTCTTTTTTCACTTTGTAGTGAGGAGAATCCAATGTTAAAGTGAACTACCATCACTGACTATATCTGAATGTGCACATGAGTTAATAATGAGTTTACTAAAAAGGCCAGAACTGACAAAACAAACACTTTTTATAACAAGTGTGCAAATACACTACTAAATGTCAGTAAATATCACACACTGGACCTTTAAGTTACATCAAATTGATGCTCTTCCAAACACATCGAATGACATGTTTGAATATTTTCTTCTGAACCTGGGAACACAAGCTATAATAATCAGCTAAAAAAAACTAGGTCATATTGAAATGAATATCATTTAATCCTTAAGAAACACACGCAGTTTGCAGAGTACTGCCAGATAACAGGAGTAGCTGGTGAGGTGGTGCACAGGTTTGTAATGAAATGTTTGTCAAACTATGTGAAAACACAGTCATTAGAAAAACTCATTACAAGAGAACTCATATTTCGTCTTATGTCATTGTATATACTGTACGACATGTATAACTGTAAAAGGTCAATTAACACCGAAAGTGATGCTAATGTTTTATGCATATTTTCATGTCTGTGAACATGTCTATGACGGTAGCTGTTATTTCCTTCATTAGGGATCCTCTTTCATAACCACACTTACTCTGACAGGTATACTCCAGTCCATATCCATCCACCAATCCTCTCAGCTGCTCTGCAGTTCTGAGGGGAGAGTCACATCTTCCTTTGACATTACAGTCACTGATGGAAACCATATCCCACTGTGTCATTATGTGCTGTGTCTTTGACAGCTGTGTGAGGTCATTTAGACTCAAGACCTTTTAGACCCGAACAGCTGGCTACTGCTCCGACAAAGTGACATATGACGACATACACATGCAAGTAAGCTTGTGTTAATCACATCACCATATGGTATGTCAACAGCTAAAAGCACTGTGAGTCTATTTGTGTGTACTTTTACGATGACAGTTCATTATGTATACTGAATACTGTTTAACTGTTGTACATAACATTATTGTATATTGTCTGGCTAAGCAGAGTTCATGCATTTATTTATGTAAAAGATTAAAGATGCAGGGGCAGTGTACATTAAAGGTGCCGTATGTAGGATTGTGGCCAAAACTGGTTCTGCAATCACATTCAAAATACTGTAGAGCGTGGTATCCTCTCTGCCTCCCCCCAGACTACGGGTTGCCAGATCCAGCATGAGTGTCTACTACTAGCATTTCCACTAATCCTTGCCACCACACCATAAATTTCATACAAATAAATCATCACCAGACTTATTATACATAAGTATACTATATAAGTCCAGCCCAAAGCATCCAGCCTGGCCACGCAACATCGCACCTGCTGGTTCGGTCATGCCCTCCACCTCCCTCCTGACCATCCAACAAGAGCTATCCTTCAGTTTGACCCAAAGGCCGCGGAGTGGAAATGACCACGAGGCAAGCCCCGCACCCGATGGCTCGACGTCATTGCGGGCGACCTCCAACAACATGGAGTTACCATGGAGGATGCAGAGCAGTTGGCACAAGACCACCAGCAATGGAAAACACTGGTTCACCTGGTCAGCTCAACGCACCAGGACGGGACATCACAGGAGCCCTAGTAGTAGTAGTAGTATAATATATGATAGGCCAGGACAAATGTCCTGCCCATTCAAATGAAAGTTTGTGAAGATTCAGGAGATGGGAAAAGGTAAATGAGCCTTCAGTTTCACTTTTATTTCCGCGAAGTACAAGCGGCAGGGGTTGCTACAGTCCCCCCCCCGACCACCCCCTGGTCGAACCATGGATGCCGGACTACCAAACCCCCCCTGCTTTCGGATTACACACCGCTACATGAAGAGGTCACTTCCACAGAAAACTCTGTACAACAAGGAGCTACCATGGCAAGTGATAAGTCCTACACCGGTACCCGGCCTCTTCACCAGTCCCGGACCGGCGGTCTCTTCACCAGGGCCAGGAGAAGACACCAATGGTCTGGGACCGGGTGAAGAGACCGTGGCCCTGGCTCTCAGTGGTTCTTACCAGATGGTTGGACTAAGGCAGAGCCAGCGTCAGTCTTCAAATTCTTCTCCGCTTTCAGTCGTCTCCATGTTTCAAAATCATCTCCTATACATATCCTCGTTATGTTTCTCACTTTGTCACGACATATTCGGGAATAATAAGAGGCGTTTTAGGTTTATTAACGTCCAACATTTATGATCAGAAATGTTCCAGCTGCAGCTCAGTGGGAACTGGCAACCTGGTTGCTGAAAGTCTACTGACTCTGTGATTGGAAGATAGGTGATGGGTGGAGCATAAGACCAAAACAGATAATGACAACATAAACACCATTTCGGGGCTGACACTGAGCTTTTCAAATGCAAATATTCTGGCTGGACTACTACTGTCAGTGATATCAGTATTTGAAATGAACATAATTCCTTAATGTCTGGTGACAGTCAAGGCCATTTTATAATTACTTAAAACATAATTCCTACATACTGCAGCTTTAATTGATATTTCTACTTTCACAGCTTGTCATGACAGCCTTAAAAGACACATATATTAGACTTGGAACAGGAGTCCTTCTCAGTAGTCGCTTTTCCATTGACCCTCAAATTGCACGAATATAACTTGTGCAAAAAATTTTGCCTAATGGAAAAACGACAATTTCACAAAAACTCTGTTTTTTTAATGCGAAGTTTTGTGCTTGCAAGAGGTGTTTTTTTCCTGCATAGCGATACTGGTATATTTCACAAAACTGCAATGGAAAGACCTTATTGCGCAGCTAGTCACGTGAACAAAAAAAAAAAACAAATTATGTTAATAGATGTTACAACAAGCAAAGAAGAAGAGTTTTAAAACATCTGTGTGTATGTGTGAACAGCTTGTCATTTGTGACTTTAGTACGGGATAGAGGGGTAACAAGCATTCTAGATTCACAACAGATATTTATGTTTGTCGCCATGTTTATGGAATGACATCTCATGACATCTCGTGATAATAAATATAGAAATCATTGCATTTGGGATTTATTGGAAAAACCGACATTACGCACTAGTGTTTTTTCAACATTTAGTAAATATTGGTAAGTTTTGCACATATGTCCAATGGAAAAGCAACTAGTGTCAATAACCATTTTGCACGGTCTACAGCCATGCAAAATTTTCTATAAGATAATTTTCTCTTTAACATCATCATATGTAAGAGTTCAGATTTCAGTTTATCACCAAACAGAGAAGGAGTAGAAGTACTATATAAAGATGCTCATAACAGAAAAAGTAATAGAAAGTACACAAATTTAGTTACATTCCACCAGTGCCAACACTACAAGTACAACTCAGTCATTTACATACCCAGAAAACACACCACAAACATAACCATAATAAATAAAGAAGGATGACAAATAATACAGTATAATTCATTTTCAGTAGCTTCTCTTTTCTTAAACAACTGTCAGTTAATAGAGAGCATAAAGGTTGGACAATGTCAGAATTCATCAGGTTCAACAGGCTCAAACTGTGAAAGAGTGGATGAGGGAGCATGAGACCTGAATCCAGATCTGAACCCCATTGGGAACCTTTGGGATGTGATAGAGAAGACTGAACGCAGTGCTCGGACTCTCCCAACATCAATACAAGACCTTAGTGAAAAATAAATGTCGTGGCATTTATTATGACACAGTATAAGCATTATGTGGCATTAACAACGGCACAGGAAATATGTCCTGGAATCACAGCTAAAGGCAGTCCAAGGAAATACAGGCTATCCATAAAGTCTCTTTACAATTTAACAACTTTATTACAAAAGCAAATGAATAGACAGATCTGTGGAAATGATTACAAAATGAGAAGTTGATATTGAAGGTATTTTTCCTCATTTAATGCACCTCTACAGGGTGGGGAAGCAAAATTTACAATGAACATTTAGTTGTTTTTTCTCAGCAGGCACTACGTCAATTGTTTTGAAACCAAACATATATTGATGTCATAATCATACCTAACACTATTATCCATACCTTTTCAGAAACTTTTGCCCATATGAGTAATCAGGAAAGCAAACGTCAAAGAGTGTGTGATTTGCTGAATGCACTCGTCACACCAAAGGAGATTTCAAAAATAGTTGGAGTGTCCATAAAGACTGTTTATAATGGAAAGAAGAGAATGACTATGAGCAAAACTATTATGAGAAAGTCTGGAAGATACTATTAAAGAAGAATGGGAGAAGTTGTCACCCAAATATTTGAGGAACACTTGCACAAGTTTCAGGAAGCATGTGAAGGCAGTTATTGAGAAAGAAGGAGGACACATAGAATAAAAACATTTTTTATTATGTAAATTTTCTTGTGGCAAATAAATTCTCATGACTTTGAATAAACTAATTGGTCATACACTGTCTTTCAATCCCTGCCTCAAAATATTGTAAATTTTGCTTCCCCACCCTGTATATGGGACCATTATGCTGCGTTTCCACTATGTTGTACCGGCTTGACTCGACTCTGCCTTTTTGTGTTTCCATTATGAAAAAGAACCTGGAATCTGGTACGCGGTACTATTTTTTTAGTACTTGCTCAGCCGAGGTTCTAAAATGGGTGAAGAGATACTAAAATGTGACGTGTAAACACACAGACCACTGATTGGTCAGAGTGTTGTCTCTGCATCATTGCATCATCAATGCATGACCTGCCATTTTAAAAAAAAAAACTGATTCAGAAGTTTACAGTAAATATACCAATAGGCGAATCCATGATGACAGCCAGCAAAACAACACCGTGGTCTGTCGAGGAGGTTCAGACATTTCCTTGGTGGCCGATGAAAAGATTCAGCGTGAGCTTGACGCAATCAGCAACTCTCTGAGCAGATGTCACAGAAGTTTCGCACAGTGTTGCTATGAGGACCAGGTACTCCAAAGTTGGTAGTATCCTGTAATGGAAACGGTCTCCAGGAATAGTACCTGGTACCCGAGTCAAGTTGAGTTGAACTGGTACCACATAGTTGAAACGCAGCTTTAGTTGCACATATGAAGCAACATATGTTGTCTGTATCATAACTTCATCAATGGTGTCAATGGCATCAGTGATCTTTGGCTTCAGGTATCTTTGTTCCATACACCATATCTTTAACATAACCCCATAGACAGAAATCCAGGACAGTGATATCTGGTGAACAAGGTGTCCAAGGGAATTGGGCCATCCCTTCCAATCCACTGGTGTGTAAATATTTGATGTAGGAACCCACCAACATGCAGTCCCCAATGTGGTGGTGCACTATCTACCTGGAAAATGATGGTTGGTTGAAGGTCATCCAGTTGTGGTGACACATATTCAGTCCAAAGGTAAACACTGGCAGTAATTGATCTGTTGTTGAATCAAAATGGACCAATGACTGGATTCAGGGGCAGACTGGGGTGAAAAAGAGGGCTGGGAATTTTTACCTGACTGGCCAAATCTCCAGGGAGCAGGGATGGGGTGGTGGCAGTCAGCCGAAAAAAATGTCATGTCCCATAAAACATTGATATTATTTACGTTTATATAACACAAATCAGCCCACATCAAAATAATTCCACTGTATGTTTGATACTCAAACCCTAGATGATATGCATATGTAATTCTAGCAGATGTTAACAGAACACCAAGTTCCCCCAAAAGTAATAATATTTTACTAAACACATAATTATGTCTGTGGAATGCCCTTGCATATATGCATGTACACATTATTGAAGGGATAATGACACATCCTGGCGCCCAAGGTCTTCTTGATTATGACAAATGTTTAATATTTTTAATGTTAGGATTTACAAGATATAGTCACACACTAATAATAATAATAATAATAATAATAATAATACACAGAATTCTGAACACACCATCACCTTACAGAGTTAATAATTTTTGTAGCAGCTCACTTTTCTCCACAACACCATCTATTATTTTGTCATTTTCTAGCATCTTCAGGCTGAGTAGCCATGAGCATGAAAGCCTGCAGGTGCTGCTGGGAGAGACAGCTCCTGAGTCACGTGTCTGACTGATGGACTGAGACTATGAGATCATGGCTCTCGGCTGCAATTTGCCAAGAAAGCCCAAACACCAAGTGAAAGGGGGAAAGGGGTGTGACACACTCACGTGGACCAAACTTATCTGGCCTGTCACTGGTGAAACTAGCCTATAAAACACTGGAAACCGTACTAAAGGCCGGCCGCTGGCCCAACTGCACCAACACTCACCCTGTTGTGGGTTGTCCAGGCATTGGCAACAGCAGTTTTTTTTTATTTTATTTTTTCCTTTCACCGGCTGCACCAGCCCACAGGCCCACCAGGAAAACTCTGGGTACTCGCGATGGCCAGTCCAGGCCCTGACCCTATTGGATTGCACATGATCCCACAGTGTGATTAAAAACTTTGTTATCCATACCACTGAGTACAGAGAACATATTTGATTAACGTTGCTTTTGTAATACATTTTCTACATTGTAAAGAGACTTTGCAGACACCCTGTATTTTGTGTGGGGTTTTTTTTTTGTTATTGTTTTTTGCTGGGCTATGTATATGAAACACAAAAAAAGTACTTTTGTTTAATGAACTTAAGTTACAAAGTCACACGTGATTGTCTTTCATACATTGCTTCAATTTGAAATGAACATTTTTTTTTATCACAAATCAACTTCTTGTAACTGTTATTTGTATGTTATTTGTATGAGTCACTGAAAAGACCTGAAGCCAGTTCTATGCCATATTAACAAATGTATTATGTATGAAGTATATGTGTGTATTGATCCAATGGCAGGGAAACTGCAGTGTTTACAGCAGCAAAAATACAGGAAATGAGCAGAAAGACAGGCAGAAACATTCTGGGGTGAACAGGAAATATAAAGGAGGATCTTCAATTTAATATATTCTTCTATTACTCATTTCATACTTATTCATGTCATTTATATATTTGCATATAGTTGAACATGATGTTGATATTGATGTGGTAGAGGGGGATTACTGTGAACTGCTGTATAGTCAGGGAAGGAATGACCTGCAGATATTATATAACCATCAAATATATCCTGCACAAAATGTGGCCATTAATAATTTTAAGAAATATTATATTTTTATGAGTTTGTTTAAAATTGTACAGTGTTAATTAATATACATAAATATGTAATATTTAATCAGGAGAGTTCATTCAAGCCAGTGTCATTCATTGGCATTCATTCAAGCCAGTGTCATTATAATTTTTCGCAAATTATAACAAATAATAGGTTTTATGGTTTTATGTTTTATATTTTTTATGCTTTTTTGTTCTTTTTTTTCTTTATCTTTTTACAATACTTGGCTGTTAGATTAAGGCTAAAGAAAATAGGAAATTAAAGAGTATTGTTAGATTTGTTTTCCAAATGATAAATTGCAGAAAGAATTGATGGCAGATATTGTATTAAGAGGTTGAATTCACAATTCTGTTTTGATTTACAACTGTACATGCATAAATATCTTGTTAAAGAGGCAAAAAATATAAGATTGTTCTTTCTGCTCCTTTTCATTCATGATGTGGTCAGTTTGCTGACAGGTAGAAGCAGGTTTTCTTTTATCTTAATATATAAATAAATAAATGAATGAATGAATGAATGAATGAATGAATGAATGAATGAAGTCTACTTCAAATTATTTTCCATTTCCATCTTTGCTACCAAACAAGCAACAGAACATACTCCACACAGAAATGACCCACTGCAGTTTGTCTTTCTTGCTGTGACGTGACAGTGCTAAGCACTGCTCCACCCAACACTGTCTTCAGATTTAAATATTTGCAGTACTTCTATTGTACTTTTTTTAGTTATCATTTCTCACTTAATACAATTTTTATCCATTTTACAAGACATGTAACAATTATTCCACAGTTCCATCACATTCAGTAATCTGATGTGTCATTTGTTGTCACAGTTTATTTATTTCCATTTGTCTAAAGTAACATTTCTCACACAAGAGTCAAATAAATAAATTACAAACACACACAAACAAAATTATGAATAAATATAACAGTCAAACAACAAATTCATCAGAGTATCATTAATCATTATTGAACTATGAAATATATTTTAAAAAGGACAATGAGTAAAACATTTTACTCAATATTATAAAGTATGTTTGCTTTATTTAATCAGGAAAAGTGTTTTGAAATTAATTCTACTTAATATTTCTTTGTTCAGTAAATGTTGTCTTTGAGTTAATTTAGTGCAGTCTCAATGTTTACAATGTTCCCTTCGTCGTTTCAAGAATTTGCATATATTTGCATATTAGGCCCTTAAAGTATATTTCACAAACTTCCCAAACACATCCCTTACTTCTGCAACACTTTTCAAGTGGTGAAAGTGTGTTAGAAGATACAGTTTGATGACAGTCTCCAGTGTAGATAATGAGCAGTAGATTTTTTAGAACTAGCGCTGGTTTGTGATCTGCTTTTATCATGGTACAATCCAGGATGCGAAAATAACTGAAGTCACCATAACTGTATGTGTTTTGACATTTTGTCCCTGTCTATGTGGAGGTCCTTCATCTAAACGCATCTGGAGTCAGTGACAAGAAAACATATCCTCCTGAGACCCAGTAAGTAAACCTTTTCACTATTTTACATTAAATATTGCCTTAATTGGAAACAGCATGATGCAACAGTTTTTTCAGCTACATTTTTTATTTTCTAAGTTTTTTTTTTTTTTTTTTTTTTTTTTTTTACATCATATCCTTCTCAGAGGACTTTTTTCTTTTCTTTTTTTTTTAAGTAAAGCTTTGAAACCCTTGTCCACTACAGAAGACAAAAATGCATTGCTGGGTCTCAGGAGGATATCAGGGGTATCATCACAGAGCTGACGATGAGGCATAACAACATGATGGCATATGGTATTTCATATGATGACATAACAACATTGAAGAGGAATGTAAGATTCAGACTAAGCTTTGTTGTCATTCAATCAATTGTCCATGATGCAATGAAACATAGTTAACCAGGTCTTGGTGTTTGTAGAGAACAAGATAAAAGGATGCAATACAAAAGAACATATATATGAAAGCTAAATGGGATAGAATAAAAACTACCATGAAATATGCAAAAATAAATTAAAAAAAATAAAATAACTTTTTATAATGTACCACATTACAGAGTATGCAGCAACGTGGGGGGGGGGGGGGGGGGGGGGGGGTGCTTAATATCAAATACCACATTAGCCCTGATTTTCTGATGCAACAAGATGTTCTAAGCACTCCTGTGTAATGCTTTTGAAATTTCAGTCCAAAAACCCCCCCTACCCCGAAAATTACTTTTTTAACTCTGAAAATCGCAACTTTCACAGCTTCTCCACAGTGCAAAGTATAAATATGTTCATGATGGGCCATTTAATGATCTTGTAAGTATCGTATCATATCGTAAGAGTACTTTGTACTTTGAAAAGTCTAATGTCAAGGTCATGTTGTAGGTTATAGGTCACCAAAATGCCTAGTTTTTACAAAAATTCATACCGTTCCGACATTTTATCAAATATGTCCTAAGTTCTCTTCCCTCTGGTTTCCTGGTGGGATCCCCCAAGGCCTTTGGCCCTTTCAAAGCCACATTAGAGACAAAATATTGCAACATGTAAATTCCATTTGAATTTGCCACCATTAGTGTGGCGGGAAACACTAGCACACATTTTGGCTGGAATCACTTACACTTCATTCATTCATTCATTTTCTGAGCCCACTTTATCCTCACTAGGGTCACGGGGGTTGTTTGGAGCCTATCCCAGCTACTTATGGGCAAAGGCGGGGTACACCTTCGACATTTCGCCAGTTCATTGCAGGGCTGAACATATAGAGACAAACAATCACTCTCACATTCGCACCTGTGGGCAATTTAGATTGACCAATTAACGTATCAGTGCATGTTTTTGGATGGTGGGAGGAGCCAGAGTACCCGGAGAGAACCCGACACGGGGAAAACATGCAAACTCCACACAGAAAGGTCCCACCCCCATCGACTGGTGTTGGAATCAAATCCAGGACCTTCTGTGAGGCACCAGTGCTATCCACTGCACCACTGTGTCGCCCGCAACAGCACATATACATGTAAATGTCAAAGTCATGTGAAACTACCATTTGTTCTTTTTGACATGTCTATATGGATAATACATTGAGTAAATAGTTCTGTTTAATGTGTCTTATTGAATGGAAGTTGTTTGTGGTCAATAGATGTGTTATGAGGAGAGAATCTGAGCCCAACATTTGGAAGAACCCACATTAACAGCTTAATTCCATGAAATATGCATTTTGGACCATTTAGGTGACCTTTGACCAATAATTTGACCTTGACTCAACACCTGTTGTAGTGCAAAGCACTCTTAAGACATGACATGTCTCACAAAAAAACATTTAAGGGCCCAGCATGAGCAGATTGCTACACTGTACTTTATCAAAAGTGAAGAGGGTTTGAAAGTTGCCAAAAACCCCACGTTTTCAGGGTTGAAAAAGTAATTTTCGGGGTGGGGTGGTGGTGGTGGGGGGGTTTGGGTGAAAATTTCAAAAAAATTACACAGGAGTGCTTCGAACATCTTGTTGCATCAGAAAATCAGGGCTAAAGTTGAATCTGAAAATTTTCCTGAAATAACCCCCCCCCCAAGCAACAGTACAGTTTAAGTGACAGTGCATGTAGCAGCAGCAACAGTGAAATCAAGTGACAGTAGTGACTCTAGCAGCATCATGGTCTGGTGTTAAGGTGCATGTTGGACAGTATATGGGGGCAGTATATTTTGGGCAGTTCAGCAGTCTGACTGCATTTGGGTAGAAGCTATTTTTCAGTCTGTTCACAGGGGTGAATAGTTTGTGTGCAGGGTGGGTGGGGTCATGGAGGATGCAGGTGGATCTCCATGAATCTGTTGGTGTAGATGTCCCCTATAGGTGGTAAAGTGCACCCGATGGTTCTCTGTGCAGATGTTACCACCCTCTGCAGTGCCTCTTGCAAAGCTAAAAACAACCCCCCCACCACCACCACCACCACCAACATTAAAAATATTTAGCTTAATTTTTTAAAAAGTTGTATGTTAATAATAATAATAATAATAATAATAATAATAATAATAATAATAATAATAATAATAATAATAATAATAATCAAAATAAAATTTTATTTATAGGCTCCTTTCTTGACACTCAAGGACACCGTACAGTAAACAGAAGAGTATAAAAAGCAAAAGGCAAGTTAAAAATTGGATAATGCAATTGTGGTCACATAGAGAAAGCGGTCCTAAACAGATGGGTTTTGAGTTTAGATTTGAAGAGAGGGAGTGAAGTGGTATTTCTGAGCTCCAATGGCAAGGAGTTCCAGAGTTGGGGAGCAGAGCAGCTGAATGCTCTGCTCCCCATGGTGGTGAGAACAGAGGGAACAGTGAGGTGGATAGACGTTAGTTCCATCTTAAGTTGTCAGACAGTAAGTTGCAAGACTGCAGTGCACATATTGTTTGTAGATGTTTGTTGTTGTTTATATACAGTATGTTGTTTATATTATTTATATATAGCTATTTTTATATATACTTTTATACAGTTGTTATTGTTGTTATTTCTATATAGATATTTTTATATATCCTTTTACCTTTATGCTTTTGTGGTTGCTGTTTCAGCTGGTTCTGGAATAAAGGATGTTTGTCTTTTTCAGACATGTCTGTTTCACATTTTCACTTTTTTAAATTTTTACTATTTCTCCACCTATTCAAATAATCATTGAGCCAAATCGAGGGAAATAATCTGTAGATTAATCTAATAGATTAATAGATTGATTACAAAAATAATTCATAGCTGCAGCACAAATCCCATTATGAAATGATATCAGGAAGGCAGGATATCATTACTGTTGCATCATGTTTTCAGGTTGCTACAGTAAAACCACTCACATCACTCCCATCTCTCTTAAATCCATCCATTCTTAGGGTGGCTGCAGCTGTGGTGTGTAATTCCACGGACACATCCGAAGAGGTTGACTGACAAGGTGAGCATAATCACTGCCAAGGTTGGGTGATTCTGCCAGACTATATCTGATAAATTAAATGAGATGGAGAAATGATGGAGCCCGGCAATGCAGCAAAGAAGCGCCCTCTTCCTCTGTCTCTGTCCATCTCTATCAGCCTATCTGTCGCTTCCTGTTTGAGCCCATGATGTTGTCGCCGTGGTGACAGGTGAGCAGAGGGAAAAGCAGAAGGTAAACGGTATCGATATGTGCCATGTTTGTCACTGCTTTGAGGAAACACATGCAGCATCAGACCAGAGACACTTTTTGCTCACACTCTATTGTAGTCATAGTTTTTCTCCAATGACTTTAATCTATTTTTCATTTGCAGGATAAAGCTCTGATCAGCTCAATAAACTCAGGCTGAGAGGTCTATTCCTCTCACTCAGACGTATAATATAATGGTATGAGACGCACAGAGAACAGCTCTGGTTGGAAAGTGGTTTAATGTTTAAAAATACCCGTATTTAAATGAGCGTTAGTCATTGAACATCGTATTGTCTGTCCGCCAGGTGACTCAGCATTGCAGGTGCTAATTTATATGCCAGCAAACTTGGAAATGTCTTATTCCACTAATGCAGAGTCAGAAAATTTGATTGCTTCTCTTGAGCAAACACACACATTGCAGGTTTATTAGCTGCATCACTTCCTGTGTGGAAATACATTGTTCATCACTGGCAAATTACCGATGACCTTTGGTGAGCCATGAACTTTACACAAGAGCAGTTAAAGGTCGGCCTTGTGTCTCATGTCATGGTATGAAGTTTTAAGAAATTGCAGGTCTTACTGTAAAATGATTCAATCCCTTTTCTTTTTGTAGCTTAGCATTCAGTAACACCTTAAAGTGTTACAGGCTTTGATATGTGTTGAATAGATGAAGCTGCAATCTTTTACAGAAACAAAAATAGTTCCAATGTCCCTGTATCTCAGTGTCACGTTTCATCAGAATAAATACCACACTGAATTTGTGAGGTTGTTAGGTTTTGTTCTGTGTTAGAGTCCTCTTGTCTTGATGCAGGAGATCAATCTCCCAATAGAAGTGGGTGGCACTTTCATTCGAGGAGAACTCGACTAATTAAATCAAACCCTATAATGCTTCCTATCAGTGCTCAATAGTGGCTGTACTGATATCTCTAACCATTTCCATGTTATAAACCATCAAAATATGGACCCTTATAAGGAAAGGCACATTTTAATATTTTAAAAATTCCTCAAAAATGAAAAAAAAAATCTAAATTTCTGAAAACTGTGATCAAACTTTGTGGACATTGTCCCAAGGAAGATACATTTAAAATTTGAAATAAATCCAACCAGTAGTTTTGTCGGAGAAGATGATTGTTGAAATCTACACATTGGTGACCTTGTGTTTGACCCTTCAAGGTCACTCAAGGTCAAAGGTAATGGACCCAAATGAAAATCCCCAAGAAGCTACAGAAAAAATATTTAAATGAATCCCATCAGTAGTTTTGTTGACAATGTTTGAAGAAAATGCTATAGAAGACAACGGAGATGAAGATGAAGATGACAATGATGATGATGCCAGGCACAGCTTCTTCTCTGACTTATTACATTATGTATATTTTGACAAAGCTGCAGAAATCTTGCAAAGATGAAATAATAAAACACATCTCTATTGACTGACATTTCTGGGCTCTGAGTTTATTGAGGGTAGTTTTCTGGCCTGCATAGGGCAGGGCATGAATAGGACAACAGCTGTCTGTCAAGTGTACAGTTGTCTGAAAAAATTTGGGCACCCTTTTGAGGTAGTTCATGGTGGTCTCCCTCAAAAGGGTACACAAAGACTGTAAAAATAGTATAATTTGATGATTTTTTTGGAGATTGAACAAAAAAAAAGGAATACACCATTGTAGCATGTGCGGAAGTTTTCCTAGGTCTCGAAAATTTTTGTTTTGCAGTTTTTGCAAGGTCAGATCAGCTCATTAAGCATTTCAACAGGTGTCATTAAAAAACCATCAACTGGTGGCATTTCCAAACATTTTTAATACTCTGACTCTGCAAACCTTGTATCTTGTATTAGTGTACAAGTTTGCCAAAAGTATTCGCTCACCCATCCAAATAATCAGAATCAGGTGTTCCGATCACTTCCATGGCCACAGGTGTATAAAATCAAGCACCTAGGCATAAAGACTGCTTTTACAAACATTTGTGAGAGAATGGGTCGCTCTCAGGAGCTCAGTGAATTCCAGCGTGCAACTTTGATAGGATGCCACCTGTGCAACAAATCCAGTCGTGAAATTTCCTCGCTTCTAAATATTCCACAGTCAACTGTCAGCTGTATTATAAGAAAGTGGAAGTGTTTGGGAACGACAGCAACTCAGCCATGAAGTGGTAGGCCACGTAAACTGACGGAGCGGCGTCAGCGGATGCTGAGGTGCATAGTGCGAAGAGGTCACCAACTTTCTGCAGAGTCAGTCGCTACAGACCTCCAAACTTCATGTGCCCTTCAGATTAGCTCAAGAACTATGTGCAGAGAGCTTCATGGAATGGGTTTCCATGGCCGAGCAGCTGCATCCAAGCCATACATCACCAAGTGCAATGCAAAGCACTGGATGCAGTGGTGTAAAGCACGCCGCCACTGGACTCTAGAGCAGTGGAGGCGCGTTCTCTGGAGTGACCAATCGCACTCTCCATCTGGCAATCTGATGGATGTGTCTGGGTTGCCAGGAGAATGATACTTGTCGGACCGCACTGTGCTAAGTGTAAAGTTTGGTGGAGGGGGGATTATGGTGTGGGGTTTTTTTCAGGAGCTGGGGTTGGCCCCTTAGTTCCAATGAAAGCAACTGTGAATGCTTCAGCATACCAAGACATTTTGGACAATTCCATGCTCCCAACTTTGTGGGAACAGTTTGGAGCTGGCCCCTTCCTCTTCCAACATGACTGTGCACCAGTGCACAAAGCAAGGTCCATAAAGACATGGATGACAGAGTCTGGTTTGGATGAACTGGACTGGCCTGCACAGAGTCCTGACCTCAACCCCATAGAACACCTTTGGGATGAATTAGAGAGGAGACTGAGAGCCAGGCCTTCTTGTCCAACATCAGTGTGTGACCTCACAAATGCGCTTCTGAAAGAATGGTCAAAAATTCCCATGAACACACTCCTAAACCTTGTGGACAGCCTTCCCAGAAGAGTTGAAGCTGTTATAGCTGCAAAGGGTGGACCGATGTCATATTGGACCCCATAGACTAGGAATGGGATGTCACTTAAATTCATATGAGAGTCAAGGCAGGTGAGCAAATACTTTTGGTAATATAGTGTACCCGATGTCCACAGTGAAGGGGAAGGCCTTGAGAAGATAGTGAAGCATTTTCAGCTTGCACTTTCCATAGTGCAAAATATAATAAAGAGATAACAGTGGAGGGAAACTGAAGATCAAGATGAGATCTGGAAGACAAACACAGGTGGAGGTCCGCACGCAACGAAATCATCCAGCCATGAGGGAAAGGAAAAACCAGGCTTCCTGTAGGTACGAGTAGACTGAGACTGGAGACAGGTAAACTCATCAGCCACGCCTCCTCACACACCTGCGGGGGAAGGAACAGAAAGAGGAGGAGAGAGGGGAGAAACAGTAACAAATACACAACACCGCAGGTCACAATGGCAAATTAAAACCTCCATTTGACTGCAAATAAAACCCTGCAGGAAGACGTGGTACATGCAAAGGCATGTTTGAAGGGAAAAAAAAGCAGCATTTCATGAAGAGAACACCTTACCAACTGTTTAGTACGGGAGTGGATCTCTCATGTTCTGGGTTCTCTCTGGGTGCTTTACCCCTGACCCTCTGGAGAACTTATGCTGCATTCCAAAGTGCCGGGAGGTGGAAGTTTCTGACATCCAACCTGGGAAAATGCATTGGAATGCCTGTCGAAGCTGGAGGTACTAGTTGCAAAGTGGGGCCAGATCGAAGTACCTCGACCTTACCGCGAACTACAACGTGACACAACACAACAATGGCAGCCCACAGTGTGCAAGTTCACAGTGAAATGAAAACTTCATAATGTATAATGAACTCATCTGTCATTTCGCCTCTTCCATCTCATTTGTGTATGTGAGAATACTGTACTGTTGACAGTCTTAATGCCTCTTCAGTAAGAATGCAAATAGGAGCTTAGGTCTGCATCCTCCATATTTGTTGTTTATGTTCAACGTGGATCATTAAGGTGGGATGAAGTTAACTCCAAATGAGATATATTGTACTTCCCAACACTTTGGGATGCAGCAAAATCAATCAATCAATCAATCAATCGATCAATCTTTATATAGCACTTTACATATAAAATCAGTACCGTACCCCATGCTCCACCGCACAGACACACACACACACAAACAGCGCTGTCCACAGTGTTGTGACTGGACTCGTGGACCGGCAGCGGATATTTTTTTTTGTATCATGCCCACGAACTTAAAAGTTTTCATTCACCATACATTCACCATGCAGAGCGACATAAAGAGAGAAGGTACTTATTTCACTAATAACACACTTCACTGCTGATAAACAACAACAGGGAAATACCTATTCACCCCTGTGTGGAAAAAGAACAACTTCATATTTGTGAGTGCTGGGATATCCCACAGCAGTTCATACAGCACACTGTCTCCATGACGACAACCAGTAGAAAATCCTCATTTAAATAGGGCGGTCTCCAAGACTTTCCGCCTGTTGTCATTTGCACAGGCAATCTTAGTTGATCACCCATGACACGCAAATCAATAGCACGCACATTTTTTAGCGCGAGCAAGCACATTTGTGCCCGTTATTTGCGATCTTAGGAAATCAGGCCCTTTTACTCATGTTTAATTACTCAATTTGTTATTTTAAACAGACAATGAGGCAGGAGAAGATGGTGAGACGCAGTCCCAGCAATACAGTCTAAAACGCTTAATGTAAAATAGATTCACGTAGCTTAATGTCTGAAAACAGTGGTCACCAAATTATGACTGGACATCTGTGATCATGTCCACTCTCACTTCCAAAAATCTAAACCATGAGATTGGTGATGATTGATTGCAGTTTTCGGGCATTAATACTTTAAAAGTGCCGTATGTAGGATTGTGGCCAAAACTGATGCTTCAATCACATTCAAAATACTGTGGAGGGTGGTGTAGCAAGAATTGGATACCAAATTATTTATTAATTGAGTGTTGATTTATTGATTAATTTAATTATAGATTTATAACCAAACTTAAACTTAAATCAACTCAAAACAATAATTTGGAAATCTTGCATAGGTGATAGTTCGTGGACTGCACAGTGAACCCATGTGTGAATAATAGTACACAAAGCACAACTGAGGCAATGGATTTATATACATATAAATACTTTATTAACTAAACTAAGACACACTAATAACATAAAGACAAGAGACAAATACAACCAAAGGAGCAGGAGATTATGGACAGGAGAATATGTAGATTAAGTTGGCAGATAGCTATATTCAAGATATTATAATGTTAGTGAGGTTACGTTGCGGTAAACCTACTTAAATTGGAATAACACCAACTCAGATAAATCAGGAGCAAGTTTTCTTACAAGTTGTTGCGGTGCGGATGCAGCAACTGGCACGGCCTTGACGGCGGATGGATGAAGTCTTCTGACGTAGTTCGAAGCAGGAACAGGCTGTGAAGCGACGTGCTTGCGCTGGAGGCCTGAAGGTCTGGAGTTCTGAAGTTCTGCTGGCTGGAGGAGGTTCACAGCTGGCTCTGGCGGCTGGTTCTGGAAAGCTCGCCAGGAGAAGATGGAACAGCTCTGAGAGCCAAGGAGATGGTCAAGTCTCCTTGGAGAAAGCTCTTGTTCTTAGGTGAGAGCTCAGAAGAGGTGGAGAAAGCTCTTTGCGTAGGTGAGAGCAGCAAAGGTGGAAAGAGCTCTTCTCTTTGCGTAGGTGAGAGCAGCCAGGGTGGAAAAAGCTCTCCTGAAAAGTTGGTTTCATTTACTTTTATAGTTTGTCCAAAAACCAGCTTGCCACGCCTTCCTCGTGCATATAGATGAGTTATCGATGCCTTGGGGCGTTGCCTTCTTTGTCTGTTTTCGGCGGGAAAACGCCTCCTCGTGAATATTCAAAAATATCACGTTTCTCTTCCCTCTTGGGAAGACAGAGGGGGAGAGGACTGTGGCTTAGCCTTGTAAGAAAACTTTGCATCCTCAAATAAGATCCTCTTAAACTTTATACATCACCTGTAACCTCACTTAAGCATCAGTAAAATAATAGCATGATTATTCAGACATGCTATAAGCAGTGATACTCTTACTTTCACATAATTTACCGTGAACATGATCAGGACACACATATGTGAAACCACAGGTCAGGCAAATGGCTTAAGTATTACATGCATACAAGAGTTAACGTGCTGAGTTAATCAACATTAACACATAATGTAATACATTATTTACATGGCACATAGAGTGATTTTATCATTCAGTCCTTTGTTCGTTTCTGGGTTCATCTTCACCTCTGGATAAGCAAGAATAATGGGACACAGATGTTGAGAGGCAAAAGGTCAGCTTAGTGTCAAAACCGAGTCCATTAGGCTCATTCTTTAAGATCATCTGTCTTTGTAAATGTCATTTGCAAAGGATGTCCCAGTACTGACCTGGTGACGGACCAATCAGCATGGTTGTTCAGGAATTTGGTTTGACACGGAGAGGAAGATAATATAATTTATACTTCTGTTTTTGAGTCTGTTCACTCACTCCACCGTCATCCGGCTACAGTGGTATCCCTTCCACCTCCCCCCAGACTAGGGTTGCCAGATCCAGCATGAGTGTCTACTACCAGTGTTTCCGCTAATTATTGCCACCACACCATAAATTTCACACAAAAAAATCATCACCAGACTTATTATACATATGTATAATATGTAATAGGCCAGGACAAATGTCCTGCCCACTCAAATCAAAGTTTGCACAGATTCAGGAGATAGGGAAAAGGTAAATGAGCCTTAAGTTTCACTTTTACTTCCGTGAAGTACATGCGGCACGGACCGTACTACATGAAGACATTACTTCCACAGGAAGCACTCTACTACAAGGAGCTACTATGGCAAGTGATAAGTCCTACACTGGTACCCAGTCTCTTCACCAGTCTCGAACTGGCAGTCTCTACACCTGGGCTGGGAGAAGAGACTGACCGTCTGGGACCGGGTGAAGAGACTGCGGCCCCGGCTCTCAGTGGTTCTTACCAGGTGGTCAGACTAAGGGAGAGCCGGCGTCAGTCTTCAAATTCTTCACTTTCAGTCGTCTCCATGTTTCAAAAGCATTTCCTATACATATCCTTGTTTTGTTTCTCACTTTGTCACAACGTATTTGGGAATAATAAGAGGCCTTTTAGGTTCATTAACGTCAGACATTTGTGATCAGAAATGTTTCAGCTGCAGCTCAGTGGGAACTGGCAACCTGGATGCTGAGAGGCTACTGACTCTGTGATTGGAAGAGAGGTGATGGGTGGAGCATCAGACCAAAACACACAATGACAACATAAACATTATTTAGGGGCTGACGCTTAGCTTTTCAAATGCAAATATTCTGGCTGGACTACTACTGTCAGTGATATCAGTATTTGAAATGAACATGATTCCTTAATGTACAGTGACAGTCAGGGCCATTTTATGATTACTTGGAACATAATTCCTACATACTGCACCTTTAAGCTTTTTACATTAAGCGTTTCAGACTATCCCATCCCAGATCGCATCACAGACCCCCCTACATTAAATGCATTTATCAACAAGTTAATTTTGTGTCCTTGTCTCTTTATATGGTGGTTGTTGATGGGTCCAGCGTCTGGTTGGTCTGGTTCTGGTTGGTCTGGTTCTGGTGGGGGGATGTACTGCTCTGGCAGTAGGATGGTGTGCCGGTGTGTTAATTGTTCATTTATGTGTCTCTGATGTGCACATCATTCTGAAGAATGACCTTTTTCACATAATTAACAGTTTCCCAGTGTCACCTCTATGTGTCGCCAACGGTTCAAAAGCACGAGAAATGTGCGTACGCCAGCCATGAAGTTGGCGAGGGGCACCGCACATTTCCACGGTCATCTCACTCTTTGTACATCTGAACGTGAGCGTGAATGCACCCTTTGTACATGAGGCTCCTGGTCTCTCAACTGTAATGTGTTTATTTGAAGGACATATAAGTGGAGCACTTCCACCCCCTGTGGGTGTGACCTTGGAGCCTGGATAGCTCAGTCGGTGGCGCATCTGACTTCTAATCTGAGTGTCCAGGGTTGAAGTCCCTGTTCAGGTTAAAAAAGTGTCTAGTGAATGAAGAGTAGACCACCAAACAACCTGTATTTCCCAAGGTATCAATAAAGTTCCAGCCAATCCTCAGTGCTGATGCATTGTATTTGCATTTTAATATTCCCCACATGTATGAAATATTAAAAAAAATTCACAGTATTTATCTGCAGGTTGGAGCTTTACAAAGCTGTAGTTTTCTGTATTAGAGTCCATTAACTCTAGAGTTAGATTTCTCTGTTAGATTCTCTGTGAAGGGGTTCACTGAGCTTGTATTATTATACTGTACGTAATACATGTATCAGGGGAATTGTTAAAAAGGAGGTCAATATGAAATATGTTGGGAGAAAAAAAAACAGGATGAAGGATGAAATACTGGCTTGTGGCAGCTTTTGGAATAATTCTTGTTGCTTTACTAATTAAACCCTATAGAGCACACTTTTAATTAGGAAAGCAAATGAAAAACATTTTCAGATGTAGACTGACTTGTCAAATACATATGTACATTTTCATTCCTGTTAAATAAGCCCCATTTAACAAGTCAGTGTACAGTCAAGTGGTCGAATCTTATGTTAAGAGTTAGGTCAAAATACTCTCTTATCACCATCTGTGTGCTAACATAGACAGAGAAGGGGTGTCCTAGTGGACCTGGTGGACCTGGGAGGTCTGATGGACCTGGGGGGGGGGGGGGGGGTCTGATGGCCCCTAGAGGACTAACTCAGGGCAGTGACTGTATATGGGTCAGAATTTTAAAAAATAATGCAAAAATGAACAACTTTTGAATTCTGACCTAATACAAATTGTGAAAAAATGTGACCTTCTATAACATGAATTGCAAGGTGTGCATAATATGCTCACCTGGATACCAGAGGGTTAAGGTGGCTGTTTAGTCTGTAAGCTCATGTATTTCAACACCTTAAGTCTAAGTCTAAATTTGAACATTAGACACAGATTGGAGTTTACAAAGTTTCTAATCTAACATATTTGCAAACAAAAAGCTGAATTGGATAATTTTTTTGTTTTTATATTGTTGATGAAATTGGTTCCATCCACTGTTCTTATTTTAATGTCTCTAAGCCTCTCAGTAGTTTTGTTTTATTTTTGTGCTTTTTCTTACTTTTCGCTTTGTTCTCAGATTTTCATAATTCTGCAAACAGGCTTGGCATGATTCCTTTTGCTGAAACATTAGTTGAATTTATGTATTGTTCAAAGTGCAGTGTCATGAGAAATACAGCTTTGTGTTTTGATTGAGGAGGAGGAGGTTTATGACCCCAGCAGTAAACAAACATCAAATGAAATGTGACGGCTTGAGGAGAGTTAAGATGTGAGTTTGTTCCGTGACGTTACAGAGCTGAGAAAAGAAAACAGAGCGTTCCCCTGTAACCCTGTGGTCCCAGTCCCAGTGGCCGACAGCTGAGTCACGCTCCCTCCACAAACAGCAAACATCCATCCAACCATTTTCTATACCTGCTGCTTATCCTTCGCAAGGTCACAAAGGGACTGGAGCCTGTTCTGAACGACCCAGCTTCAGCCTTGGCAGGTCTATTCCACAGATAAGACACACACTTTCAATTCAAGGTTTATCAACAACATTTTATCATATGATCATATATTTATTCTGGTGCTTGTTGATTAAATTCAGATTTTTTGATGACAGAATGTCAATATAAACCTTGGTCACTGAAGGATAAATCCATATTTAATGATACTAACCCCATTTGGAGGAGATCCACCAGGAGGCCCAGGCCAGTGTAGAACAGAAAACAGTCAGTTTGTGGTCAGTGTACAGACCTGCATTGAAGCCTACAATCTGTTTCAGTAATTTTCACACAATGTTATTAAACCACAAAGAATCACAAATTATAATGTTTTTTCTCCTTTTTTTTTTTTTTTTTTAAAGTAACAACAGTAACCAAACCCTATGATGCCCATTGCAAGAGCAATAAAGGCCCTTTTTAAGGACCTGGCCTGTGTCATCATTAAAAGAGCCACACAGTTACTGTCGACTCCTCAGTCACTTCCATGACATCTTTAACAGAGATACTTAAGGTGAAATGTATGTTGTTTCTTCACACACTGTCTTTTCTACAGCGGAGGACCTCATTTCCATTTATATTGTTACTTAGTGCTCCCACTTGCCCGTGGTGAGGTGAAGTGAGGAAGCCGACGGGCCCACAGTGCTGCCATGTATTTGGAGACGACTCCTTGTGGGTCAATTGAATGTCAGTGAAGTGGACATGTGAGGGTATGTGTGTGTGTGTGTGTGTGTGTGTGTGTCTGTGTGTGTGTCTGTGTGTGTGTCTGTGTGTCTGTGACTATGACACTAATTGATATTAACTACCAGCTCAAACTCCAAACATGTCACTGAGACCAAACACAAGCTTCTCTGAATGAAACCCCGTTCAGTTCAGTTTCTGGGATTCAACACTTTCAGCACTTTATGAATGATGCCAGTGTTAATACTGGTTATCAGATGCCTTCACAGTTTTCTGTAGAGCTGACATTTGGCAACAGCAAATCTGTGAGTAATAATGTAACAACTGTGTGAAAATGTAAAATGTTGTTATTATGATACAATGAGCATTGAGCTTATCCTGAACATTACTTTTGTCAAAATTATGGCCTGAAATAAAATGCTAAGTATTATGTTAATATATTATGGAAACACCCTGTTCAAATATTTGCTCACCAATGCAATCATTAAAGGCCCACATGTGTTTATGCAGGATTCCAATTTTTTTGTTGAATCTGTATTAAACATCATCGGTTGGTTCCCATTACATTTAATTTGTAATATCTCAAAAACATGTCGATAGAATTGCATCAAATTTGAAACAAATGTCCACAGGGACTCAAGAATGAACTGAAAAGATTTCGGTGGTCAAAGGTCACTGTGACATTGTGCTGGTCCTTCGTATCTCAGGACCATTGAATGAATATCTTGAAATTTGACGCAAACATTTATTTTGACTGAGGGTTAAAATGATTTGAACCCGGAGGCCAAAATTGTAAATTAACTAACTTTAATGTAGAGAACTGGATGGGCTTTTTATGGTACAGGGAAGTGGGCAGATCTGACTGATTTTGCAGTTTTTCACAACATCAGTATGTTTATGTTCATACAGTACCGGTTAAAAGTCTCAGGCCACCTTTGGCTTTGTTGTTTTTGCAGGGTTTAAATAATCAAATATATTTATTTCTCATTCCCTTGTCTTCAGATACAACAAAGAAATACAGTAAACATGTGCACAGCCTTAAAAGACACACAAAAAACTGAACTAAATGTGTTGTAAAGGTTAAGTCACTATTTACTGTAACCTCTGACATGACAAGGAGAAGCACAGTTAGAAACATCTGACATGTGTTGAATGAAACCTGACATAAAACATCAGAAAATTAATGCAATAAATCTCATATTGTCTGAACAAAAGGGTTAAAAGTGAGGTCACACTAAATACAACCACTTTGGTTCATAGATGCTGTTTTTTTACTGAAATTTGAAATTTTTCCTGCTGTTCATACACATATATCAGATTAGATCTTAATACAGAGACTGGCATGTGCATATTGTGGACATTAGAACTATAATAAACTTACAAACCTTCTGCACACTACTGTATTCTGATAAACTTACTGTTTGTTCTACTTTGAAAAAAATGTTTTTGTGTTACTGAATTCACTTCAAATCAAATCAAAATAAATATTAAAACTTGTAATTAAAAGAACACATTTGTGAAGAAACTCAACAAATTTCTAATATTTCTCATGTCATTTTCTGAGTAATTCAATTCCAAATGTCTAATTTCAGTTGATACCTACTGAAGACGGATCATCTTTGATATTCCTAAGGTGAATCCAAATTCACCCCTTGGCCAGTCCCCCTTACCCCTCCCCCTCTGTTTTGCGCGTACATGTGAAGGGGTAGTGTTGTTCCAAATTTTGATGAGTTGGAGGGGAAGGGCTAAGGGCTGTATAGCCCTCGAAACAGAGATTTTCCAGGACCACACTATAACCAAGGGGTAGGAGAATTTTTCTATAATTCTGTTTCGATTCACTGGCAAGATGGAGGTAAACACAGCAAAAAAGTGTGCAGAGTGATGAAAGAAACACACAAATGTACGTATTTTCTTTGCAAACACTGAATCATTTGATCGACCGTTTAATGCTGTTTCAAATGTGTTACAGATTGCAATTTCTGCGGTTTATAGTTGATAGCCGCAAAAAAGATGCCCAAAGCCCATGAAACAGAGGCAGTTACAGCTACTGACGGCATGATGAATACTTTCACAAAAAAAGTTGTGGCATCTGTTTCTAGAGGCATCGATGAAGGCTGATGTAGTTGTCTTGCTGAGTGTTGTCTCATTCATAGGGGGATATTTCAACCCCTACTCTTGCAACTTTCATTTCAAGGGGTAGTGCCAAGTGCAAGGGCCAAGAGGTAGGAGAAGGGGTAGGGGTGAAATGAGAATTGGGATTGGGCCTAAATGTGTTTTTTAAATTTTACGTAACTTTTTAGTTTAAAATTGACAATTTCTTATGTTGAAAATATAAATTCAAATAGTTAATCATTCAGTTTCATAACAAATTGTGTTATCTCTCCATTACTGGTAGGCTTCTAAAACAAAGGCCATAACATGAACCTGTATCCATTGATCCATGAGAATTCTCATACACTAATACTAATGTACAGTAATATTGTGTTGGTTGTCGATAAAAACAAAATTCCAAGAGGGGAAAAATATCCTGGAACCCACCACTCATACTTCATAATTCTATGGAAATAGATTAAATGTAATAAGATTATCACTTAATGTGTAGGTGTATTTAAAATTCAGTACATATGTGCATGTATATGTACACCTGGTTAAGAAACGGTGGACAATACTCCTAGACATATTTGTGTAAAGATGTCAAATTATTATTATTATTATTATTATTATTATTATTATTATTATTATCATTATCATTATCATTATTATTATTATTATTATATTTGTTACCACTGATTTAACTCAAGGTCCACACAGATTGTTTTCATTTTGTTTCTTTTTATATGTTTAACCTTCTTCATTTTGCAAAAATGTAATTTGGCTGAACTGAACCATTCCTCACTCTGTAACGCACCCACTTTCCCCGTGGTAATCACATTCTATTTTCTGGGACCTTGACAGTCAGTTGTGTGTGCAGAGACAAATCATGTGGTTGCTTTTATTGTTCAAAGTGTAAATCTCTGTGATGACGGCTGCACCCTGGGAGCCAAATCACCTGCTGTTCAATCTCACCCTGCAGTTTCACTTCACAGTGACTGATGGGCACTGAAAAGTGACGCACCAAAAACCCGCCACATCACTGCAGTGGCTGCTGCATGAGATCTGACATAGTTGACTAGAAACACGAGGAGAAACACGAGATCCTTGAATACATATCATTATCCTCATAGCATAATTGCCCAAGTCATAGACTATATAAACAAAAGTATGTAGACACGTTGAATTCAGGTGTCTGGGATCCAAAACATAATGACAATTGCATAATATAATTTATATTGGGATAAATATCATTGCATTGGTTAGTTTGGTTTAAATTGTTATCTTTGCTTACAAATACCTCAGAGATGGTTTTGACTTAATTTCTCTCAACCTTGACTTTGTTTTGTTTTTTTATCTATGACAACTTCTAAATTTCGGAAATATTTTTCGTGCTCTGTCTGTAAATAATAATTTTCTACCACAACTAACATCTACTTTCTTCACATCTCTCTTAGGAAGAAAAATCTCCCAATAAGATAAGAGATAAGATATGCTTTTATTAGTCCCACAAGGGGAAATTCCAGAATTAAACTTTAAAAGGAAATATTGATCTTTACAAACTATATGAACAAAAATATTGGAACACATCATGGCTACAACTGTAAGATGCCCTGTTCATGATGATTTCACATATAAACATCAATATTAATAATCAATATATTTACCTCAATATATATCTATATTGTAACATTTGTCACTGTTGTTTTGTATCCCAGATCCCTGTTAGAAAAGAAACACCTGAATTCCATGTGTCCAAATACTTATGTCTATATAGTGTATGACTAAGGCAGTCATGCTATGAGGCTAACAATATATTCAGCTTTGAGAGTATTTAAGGTGTGCTGCAGTCATATCACAATTACCCCCATCACACACTGTGTAGGCCATCATGTACAAAAAATAACCCAGTGATCATCATAAACATATCAACATGTAAGACACCAAATGGCACCATTACTATCACATTCAATACAAAATACAACACTTAAACACACCACACCATAGTTCTATCAAAAATATATGATGCATAGAGTAGCTTCGCATTTCTTTATTTAATAATCATCCACCTGGGGAGATGAAGATTGGACTATAAAGCAATGGAAAAAGGTCATGTGGTCTGATGAGCCCAGACTGACCCTGTTTGAGGGCGAGAAGAGAGGCAGATGAATTGAATAATAAATGAATACCTTGATTGGCATTGCATGTTCACATATAATGAAATGTGTTGTGTCTCATTAAATAGAACCATCCATCCATCTGCTGACAGGATTATTTCTATCTTATTGGAAAGGTGCTGTAAAAGTCTCAAGAAGTGTATGTGAAAGTTCATATTCAGTTCAACAGTCCATCATAGCATTTTTAAAACAGCCCATAATGGCACATTTAAGCTATATTGGTGGTGGAGGTGGGGGGAGATAGTGAAAATTGAGTTCATGGATGGATGTTGAATCAAACCTGTTCCTCAGTCTGGAGGTACAGCTTTTCAGGGCCTTGAAGTGTCTTCCTTCGGGCTGTAGAGCTGCTTTGGATGAGGAACATGTTCCATGTAACGAAGAGAAAAATTGGCAGCAACATTCTAAACAGCATTAGAATGTGAAGCCATTGAAATGTGTTTTCTTTCCTCCATGTGTCTTGTCAAAGATCCTGCAGGTGTCTCACTTATCGTCTACATTGCCCCCACCTGCGGTGATACATTTCAGTTTCGTCTGTATCCAGAAACTTTGAGAAACTACAGAAATGTGTAGAGAATGAACCCATAGTATTTATAGAAGGTTCTGTCTGTCCACGTCTTTGACCAACACTGAGCCTCTTCTTCAGTTTCTCATTTAGATTCAGAATCATCAGAAAGTATATGTTTCTCCAGCAAACCAGTATCTACAGCCTGTTTAACAGCATCTTTTTGACGTCCTGCAGTAAGTGCAATGTCAAACCAGTGGGCAATTTGTGGTAAGTCTGCTTTTTCACATGAGGTGGGATTTGCAGCAAATGACTCCGTGATGATAAGTGCAATGACTTACAACTATGCAATAAATCAAAAGCGGTCATCAAACAGAACACCTGCGTAAGGACAGGTTTACTTCATCCTGGATAAGCCACCAATTGTTACGTTTCCCCCAAACAAAATCCAACAAAACATGGACTGGGGTCCAAGTTGGGAAACTAACAAACAGACTGCACAGAAACCAAGAAAAAGGGGTAAACCAGTGTTCTTTAAATTGGAATCAAGGTAAAAAAAAAAAAAAAAAAAGTGACAGTCATCCAAGAAAAAACAATGCTTTTGGATTTTCCACATAACATAAAATACCCACCCCATCCCTCCCTCACCCTACAAATTCCTGGGTAATGCATCCCAATCTGAGAATAAATAAATAAATAAACAAATAGAAGCAATAATATTAGAAGGTATGACAGGTATAAATAATTAAACAAAAAGAAAACAAGAGTGGAGCTGGTCTAGGGTCCAGATGTGAGAGCAAGTGCGGTTGTGTTGGGCTGTGTAACAACACGTCCCTCATGATTTAGTTTAGAACTCATGAATTCATGAGTTACCAGGGAGAGTTTTTCGTGTGTTAATAAAGGACATTACTGGGTTCCAGGTCGAGTAGAAGAGGTTTTTGGACCCCCTGAGTGTGTATTTAAGTAGAGCCCTTTTTAAGAGGTTCTAAAAGAAGCCACCAACTAATGCCACATTTCCACTACCTGGTGCTGGCTCGACTCAACTCAACTCGGCCTTTTCGTGTTTCCATTACGAACAAGGCCCTGGAATCTGGTACCTGGCACTAGTTTTTTGGTATCACCTCCACCGAGGTTCCAAGACTGGGGAACAGATACTAAAACGTGACAAGTAAGCACTGCAGACCACTGATTGGTCAGAGTCGTCTCTGTGACCCGCTGTTTTACAAAAAACAGATGCGGAAGTTGGCAGTGAACATACAGTAGCAGTAGGTTAATCCACATGATGACAGCCCACAAAACTACACCATGGTCAGAGGAGATTCAGTCTTTGGTGGCTGATGTAAAAATTCAGCATGAGCTTTGACAAGACAACACGCAACAAGCGAGTTTATCAGCAACTCTCTGAGCAGATGACATGGAAGTAACATGTCGCATCGCTATGACGTCCAGGTACTGTAAAGTCGGTAGTATCCTGTAATGGAAACGGTCTCTGGGAATAGTACCTGGTAGCGAGTTGAGTCAAGCCGAGTCGAGTCGAGCCGGTTCCATGTAGTGGAAACGTGGCATAAGGTTATTGTAAAGACAGAAAAAAAACGTAACCTGCCTGCACTTGAAAAAATCCTCAGCCTTCAGTCCATGCCAAGCTTTTTGCACATATGGATGGACAGACAGTCGAACGAGGGACTGATGGCAATACCCTGTGACGAGGGCCGAGGGTAATGAAAAGGTTGACTTAAATTCTCGCAAGCCTTAGAGACATCGTAAGTAGATGCCAGGACTGTGTCAACTGGCTTCTCTGAATGTAGAGAAGCAGAGATGAGAGTGACAAGAGGACATAGAAATTACGAAAGAGAACAAAAACAATGGGAAACACACATTTTACTCGGCATCCCAACTTTTCTGGAGGAGGATGAAGTAATTACCCATCATGCCTACTGCCTACAGTACAAGTTTGTGGGGGCAGCATTATGATATGGTCAGGTCTAAGCTCAGCAATGTTATGTGTTCATAAAATGTCAAAAATAAATGTTATGAGATTGCATTGACTCATTCTAACTCTGAGAATCAGTGTTGTATTCAAAACTAAAGACAAGGAAATAACACATTGTGGGATTATTTTTTTTTAGCCAGGCTGTGTACATAAGTTGTGGAAAATTGTGTGACCTTGAGGCGAAAGAGTCAATTGAAACCACAAAATCAGATTGGAGTGAATGGTATTGAAGTTTAACCATGAGACTGAACCTGGTTTCTCCTGTTCAAACTGTGGTCCAGCCTCCCCACAGCTCAACACCCACCCCCCTCTACCCCCTCTACCCCCATCTGCACAGGTCCCACATGCTACAGTTTTGTTTTTTAGCTTTTGATTAAGAGGATACGAAGCTGGCAGACTTGACAGTGAAATGCTTCCTAGATATTAACAGCCCCTTTGATGGTAAAGGACAGTATATTGTCTTTGTCAAATGATTATTTACTAATGAAAACATAATTATTAATGTTACAGTCTTCCGGATTTATATCCGCCTTAAATCCCTGTAAATCTTACACACTGGACCTTTCAGAAAAGAATTTAGAAGAAAAAGGATAGATAGATAGATAGATAGATAGATAGATAGATAGATAGATAGATAGATAGATAGATAGATAGATAGATAGATAGATATAGATAGATAGATAGATAGATAGATAGATAGATAGATAGATAGGTAGGTAGGTAGACGGACGGACGGACGGACGGACAGACAGATAGAACTACGCTCCAAATATTTCAGCAATGACACACTAGTATGGTCTGATGAATTGTGATGCATTGTGTGGTGTCCTGTTAAGTTTAACAAAATATTTTCTTTCTGTCTGAAACAAACATATTTGTGATTAATAATACTGGATTGATAAGAAGGTTAAATTGTATTACTTGAAAACTACTACGATTAATGGCTGTAAACCACCACTGGTTTCTCCTTTGTGTGTGAGTGAATGCATGTGATTCATGCAGTGATACAGACTCATCTGCTGTGGTTGTCCTTTCCAAAGTAGTTCACTCGATAACACTTGGTTGGGTTGTTTGGAAGACTTCATTGGCTGTCTCATAGTGTTTGAGTCTAATTTGACAGAATGGTGGTACACATCTAAAAATATCCACTTTCGATTCGAACATGAGGCAGTGCAAAGAAGGACAAAGAGACAAATGTGTGTATGAATCATTTAAAGCTTTATTCTGTCATTGTCTTCTCACATGTATGTGCTGTGTGCATGTTCTTAATTTGCAAAATGCGTTGGTTTATGTTATGGAGTTCATTCATAGTCCATTTATTTTGATTCATGTGAAGATCTGAAATGATCTGCCTTTTATTTACCATCATTGCGAAAAAAAAAAAAAATCAGTGTTGTTGTTAAATCCATTTTTGTCATTGCTTTCCTTGTAGATTTCCAATTGTTGTATGTTGTAATTTAACTCAACCTAAATCGCAGTTGTTAACAACAGGAATTCAAGATGATTTTACAGCATTTTTAATACATCTCCATCAACAGTCATACAGTACCATGTCCATCAAGAGGAGATGGTCCAGTATGGAAAAATGCAAATTAACAATGTGTAAAGACATAAAAAGACAGAATGATCACAGCATATTTCTTGTTTTGTCTGATCAGCCTCATTTTATTTGAAAAGTACACGTGTTCCATTTGTGTCTTCTAGGGTTTTAAAAATTTCCTGTGCTTTACACACAATACCAAATTGAAAACAGCGAGAGAAAAAACACAAAAGTGCTGAACACAAACTTCAATCTACTATACAAATGTATATTAACACTACAGTGGTGACAGCCCGTGCATTGAGATATATCACATTAAGACTCGCTCTTAAGGTCATCGAACTCTGCCAAGTCTTGTTCCATTCCAAACCCACATGCTTCTTTCTGCACATGCTCTATTCCACTGATATTTGCATTTCTTTGTGCCCGATGCAGCTGTGCTTTTTGAAACACAAAAAATCTTTATCTGCAAGTATTTCATCATAATTCTGAATAGAGTGATATGGGATTTTCAGGGCCGATGCCGATAATGATATTGGGGGCTAAAAAAAAAGCCGATATCCATTATATCGGCCGATATCCGACATTGGCCGATAACTGATATATTGGCTGATATATGAAATTAGAACATTGATCTACACAGGATATAATAATCTTATATTAGATAATTGTGGACAGGTGGATTAACAGTTGCATAAATCTTTGTCTATCTCACATATATAATTTACACAACTTTCAAATGCTGTATAATAGTCTGATATCAGACTAGTGTGGGACCTGTGGGGAACCACAGGTTGTAGATGTGGTAGTTTTTATGCTGGGGAGAGCAGACTTTTGAAAAGATATGAGTCCTATATTTTATATTAGTACTGACATGAAAATTGTTTGGTAAATCATTCTTTAAAATGTAAGCAACACCTACCTTTAACAACTCCAACTACTGAGCAAACTATGCAATCACAAAAATAATTGGAGTAAAAAATATTACTACCAGTAAATTATGTTTTCCCTCACAAATTTTGCCTCACGGCACTACAACTTCCCATGTAGACTAAGGATTAAACTGAGCATGTGCAGAGTGAATTAGGTGAGTCCTAAGTTGTTCCTGATTAGAGCAATTGCAAGACTTACAACTGACCTGTGTTACAACTTTCCCTGGTCTCCTTTACACTATTAATACCCAGGTGTACCTGCAGAATGAAACTGAGGGGTAGACAGGAAGTGCCCGGACATGGGTGTGTGTGGGGGTGAATAGTTCATAAGACTGGGGGGGGGGGGGATTAGCGGTCCATCCTTGTTGGAACGGGGAGTAGCGGTCCATGATTTTTGGACGGGGGGGATGGATGGAGTGGGGGGGGTAGCAGTCCATCCTTGTCAGAACCGGAGGTATCGGTCTGTGATTCCGTGATTGTGTGTGTGCGTGTGAGGGGGGGGGTAGTGTGACTGTCTGGACAGAAGTGAAAGTGAAACTGACAGGCTTTACTGTTCCTCTAACTCTCCAGGCAGCACGCACAGGAGCAGAGAGCAACAGAATGTCTGCAGCAAAAAAGTTAATAAATTGGCTACATATTGGCTGATGTTGATTAATCAGTGATAAACTATAATCAGCCCGATTAATCTGCTGGCCGATTAACTGGTCGGGCTCTAATTCTGAGATTAAGGGTGTGCGGAAAAATATCTATAGATACAAACAACACTAACAAGTCCAATGCCATCTACAAACAATATGAGCACTGCAGTCTTCAACACATTTGGATCCAACTTATTAACAATTGAACATGGAATTAACATACAGCTGAAACAAATAAAGACTAATACTTGTAATGTTTGTGTGAAAGCTTCAAAGTTTAAAGGAGTAAGGGATGGTTCCAATGTAAAAAAGTGAACAAATAGACATTTTCTACCTTTTGTCCTCATCTCTTCTGAGCTATGCTCCATGTTGTTTGTGTTGATCCTGGCATCAAGTGTGTCACAATAAGCATCCATATGAAACATAACAGTGGAACCAATGTTTAGAGGCAGAGAAAGTAAGTCATCAATAGCTCAGTCGTTTCACCTACAATTGTAAATATTGTAATTTTTGACAGCGGAGCCTAGTGGCCATCAGCAGTACTAACTTTAACATGCTTCCACATGTGCTTCATTTGGAGCCAAGGTTTTGGCCCCTTGGTTTGGCCCCTAAGTTGACAGTTTACTGTCTTTAAAAGGTGAAATTCTAATTATGAGTGTAGCTTATTGTTTGGTCTGGGTCCTCTGGATTCCCCCGCAATTAAAAAACATGAATGCAAGGTTATTTCTCTTGTCAGTGCCTTTAACCAAGGCACTGGCAGACCTGGAGTCAACCCTCAGGCCCTTCAGTGGCAGCTCAGTGCTCCTGGTGTGGACTAGGGTGGGTTTAAAGGCACAGGTTGAATTTCTCCACAGGGACAATAAAAGTGAACTTTACTTTAGTTACAGTGACAACCTGTGCCAAAAGGCAGCAATTTAAAGCTCTAGATTTAGAATAATTTAGGTCTATCCATTTGCAAAACCTGGAAAAAAACAAAGAAACAAAAAAAACACACAAACGTGGTGAATAATGACACTGAGCGGACAGAAACACTGTGCAAATAAAATCAGTAAATGTTTTTGTCCCTTTTCAAGTTCTCAGATGTTTTTATACCAAACTGGAGTTTTCATGTTTGGGTTAAGAAAAAAATACACATTGGTAAAATCCAGTGGCAAGCCGTGCATTTGGTACCTGGGCCTTCAGTGGGGACTTACTCCACTTAATCCACCTCTTAATACTACCACTATGATGTCACAATTATAGAAACCATCGACATTGTACAAAAAATGTAAAGTGACAAGATGTGATATTACAGAGAGAGAGAGAGAGAGAGAGAGAGAGAGAGAGAGAGAGACACTTGTTGTATTGAGGGTGAATACCATTACTACTAAAGTTGTAAACCCAGTTAAGACAACTCCAAACCTCTACACAACAACCACAGTTGTACCATGTCCATCATCTGGAGCAGTTCACATTCAACTTTTATCTAATAATAGGACAAAAACATACAACATTTAAATCAATAACATCATAGCCTACTCACCAGAGATGCTCATTATTATATACAAAATCCATCCTCCTTTCTTTGAAAACTTCAATGACTCTGTCATAGAGGTGATATGTTGAGTTTCAGTTCCGTCAATAAGTCTGTTTTATGTCCATGGAGGCAAAGGCTGTGAGTCTCCTCTGTTCAGTCATATTCCTGACATAAGTTTCTATTCTCTTGAGGACAGAGTATGTCCGCTAGTTAAGCTAGCTAGCATCGGGTTTGGCCGACCTCTCTTCACAATGTCTCGCTTTTCTGGAAAAGTCTGCCTTGAAAATGGATTCATAAGTATGTCCAAAACCAAATAATTTTCCTGTCCTCTGTCAGCCATTGTGGGCATGAAAAATTCTACGTCAACTGTATAAATCTTTTAAGCTGGAGGTTTCTTTTCCTTTCTTTTTGGTGGTGGTGGGGGGTAAAAATATTTAATTTTGATATCAAGATTTCAAAGAGCTGTATCTTGGAAGTGGTTAGAGATAAAGTCATACAGTAAATGACAAAACTATTGGTTATGACCCAAAGTTTATGATGGGAGTAAATTTACTCATCTAATTTGCATATTGTGACATCACATGGCAGCAGCCATATTGGATTGCATAACTTTTAGTAAAAAATAAACTTTGAACATATTTACATGGAACTTTTCTTTGTGTTTTTGGTTTTTTGTCATCTTACTATAAAATAAACTAACTTAAACATAAGTAGAAGTAAAATGCAGTCAGTTTTAGTAGCTTTTTAGGTAAGCAGCAAAGTAGCCATATCTATCCTTATCTATCCAAGATAAAACTAAATAAACTTTACTAACTAAACCAGCTGACTTTTTCTATCCACTTGCGGATAACCGCAGATGTATAGATTTTTTTTGGAACTACAGTAAACTGGACATGATTCTAATTAAAAGTGATTTCTTGACCCACAGAACAGTCCCTGTGTGGTCGGGGGAGACAAAGGGCCAATTAGAGTCAAATGATTTGCCGGAGAATGTGAGCATTTAATGGCTAAGTGTCCCTGTGTGTCTACGTGGGGCTAATACGTCGCCATCAGCTGGGGCTACAGCCAAGGTTAAACATCTCATTAAGTCAATGACACCATTATCTCTACTGTGTTTAAAACCGACATCATAATCCCACCGATCCCAAAATACCTGTGACTTCTCTCTGATACATGGACTCAGATCGACCTCTACAAACCTAGTGGAGGGACTCGGATAGTCAGGAGGCGGTTTTTTACAATCCAGGTGTTTCCACTTTGATGAAAGACATTTTCTTCCATCTCAGTTGTTCCTGGGATATTTTGCAACACCCTTGTGCAGATGGATGAGACCTCTGTCTGGGCAGCCAGCAGGATTAATTCTTAACTAAAATTAGACAAAGAAGGAGAGGACAGGCTAAATATAGACTTTTATTTCTCCAGCAATTCTATTTCTGTACCTTTTCATCATCCAAATCCCGACAAGGGTCATTATTTAAAGCCATTTTTCTGCTCTTGTTTTGGCAGCAGGCATCGTTATTCAAAGTATCATCCAAGATTCATCTTCTCTTCAACATTTTTTACTTCTCTTTTTCTTAAAAATCACCTCATGGCTGACAATTAACATTTACTATTGTAACTATGGTGACATGACTGTAGTTAAAAGCTAAAGATGTGAACAAGGATTTTTACCATATGTGAAATGACAGCAGTTTGTGTTTTAATGAATTAACATATTCTACGGAACAGTGTTTGTGACTGTGCTGCTGATGCTTCTGTGTGACATTTCAGAAAAGAGCCTGAGGGGGTACCATTAGCTCCCTCAGCTCAATTACTGGATTTCTTTTACTGACAATGTTATAAAATGTGGTAGCACAAATGAGTATCTGATGCAAACCATCACTTAGCATTAGAGGTACAAGCATGAATCATTTTGACTGGGTCAGCTTGACTGCGATCCAGTTTAGCTCTGAATTACTCACTTTGGGTTTTAAATAATCTAGGGTCATGTATTTTTATGATTAGTTTGATGTTAATTTTTATTTTATTGATTAAATAATTAGATATTTACTATTTTGATTTGAGATGTTTAATTCAATAGTTATCCAGATTCATGTAAGATTTTTATGAGAAATTATTCTCATTTTCAATAACAACCTGGACATATAGAGATGAACAACCGATCATTCACACGTTCACACTTATGGGCAATTTAGATCAACCAATTAACTGACATGCATGTCTTTGGAAATGAAAATACTGTGTCTGTGTTTTGTGCAGTGCATTCGGACAGGATGATCATTATGTGTTCTGGTGAAAATTACAGACATTACCCCCTGGATCTGATACAGAGGTTCACTAATAACAGGCCACCACTTACAGAGAACTATTGAACCTGCCCTATGGAAACTGCAAATTAAAAATGACAAAGCACTGACATTAAAATGTCTTTTGACTTGCATTTATAGACAGTCTGAACATACTGCACCATACTTCATATTTGGTCAGATCAGCTTAATTTAATTTGTAAATATACATCCATTCTTGCAATTCAGACCTAAAAGTTCATACAGGAAAAAGACAGCTCTGAAATATTTCCATTTCTTTTCACAACATTTAAAAGATGTTCAGGGACTGGAGACACAAAGTGATGAAGTGTTTCAGGTTGTTTTCTTTTCACTCTTCCAGCAAGAATGACAGACACAGGTTACATATACACGTAGCCAGGTATTTTGGAAGACAGATATTTCCCCCTCTCTGGTTACAAAAAAACCCCTCATGCACATGTGACCGTTTTCAGAAAAATATTTGTTTACACAGCCTTGTATATCTACATGGTCAAGAGCATGCCAAGCCTGAAGTTGGCAAGTATGGTGAGACGATAGAGTACCATTAACCAATCAGAATCCTGAAAAGAATCTCAACAAAACTCCTGTTATGAAGGAATAGTCGCACATATGACGCAAATGCATTTCCATAGAAAACTAAGACGTCTGTCTGAGATCTCCATTTCCCTCTGTTTAAATGTAAACAATAAATCTTGCCGAAATCTCAACTTTGGTCGGTGTTTTTAGAAACCATCGTTTTTGATTCGTGTGGTTATCATTGTCATGTAAACAAAAGGCATAAATGCAGAGAAAAATCTCTGTTTTGCCAGATGCACAGCTATGTGTTAACATAGCCACAGTCTGCATCACTGCTGTCTCCTCCCTCATCTTGCAACACCAAGGTTGCTATAATCAGTTCCACCTGTTGTTCCCAGCTGTGCCTAATCAGGTAGACAGTATATAAGCTACACTGATTTAGCCACCTAGTGCCAGATTGTTTCCGCAGTATGCCTGACTTTCCAGCATTCTTTTCTTTCCCTGATTATTTGGTTGTGACCTCACCTGTTCCTGACCACGTCTCCTTGTCTCTGCCCCAGTAAACCCAACAGCCTCCTGTGTTTGACTATGACATCTAGCTGTGTGATTCCCGTTTGTCATCTACCTGTGGCTGTGTAGTGTGTATGACACAATGAGCAAGTCAGTGCAGAATCTAGTTTATGCAATATTAAGTAATGAAGAGTTAATTAATACCCTTGCGAATGCACGTACAAGCCAAAATAATGCTAACCTTGATACTAACCGTGTTCAGTGCCATTCAACAGATGAAGAAATGCATTCACTGTTTCATCGTGGAAGACCGAATGCAGTGAGCCTTACAGGCCAGGCACTTCCAGTTTTTCAAGCCTCTCCAAGTGATCGGGATTGTGGATAGGGGCTTCATTGGAGGGCACAGGAGGCAAACAGGACTGGACTACGACACAGAGTGTCTCTTTTGGGTCAATTTAGCCAGTCCCCAAGACAGGATGAGGGAGGATGGTTGGAATTGGGACGTTAAAAAAGCTAGAATTGACAGAGAATAGTTCAGTGTTTTTCTAACTTGGGGTCAGGACCCCATGTGGGGTCGCCTGGAATTCAAAAGGGGTCGCCTGAAATTTCTAGTAATTGATAAAAAAAAAATTTAAAAAAAAATGTACTAATACAATTATATGGTGAGTTGACAAAGAAAATCCCAATATATAAAAGATACATGACGTAACATGACAAACTGTGAAGCTGAAACTGAAGCATTGTGGTAATGTTTATCTTTCAAATGTTCATTGTGGTTGGTTTCAGATGCTGCAGCTCTTTCATAATTCATAGTTTGAGTTATTGTTTGTTCAGTGTTAATTGTCAGCCTTGTAAATCCAAGCTGGACTGACTGTACTTATCCTGACCAATGAAAATAAAATTCTCACTTTGTGCAGTAATCTACACCAGGCTTTTCCGCCTCCGTCCATAATAATATACATTATATAGACTAAATGTCATTTGAAATTAACATTTATTTGCAACATAGTATAGCAAACTATTACATGATCAAATCAAGTTAATTTTAGCAAAAAAAAAAAAAAAAAAGAAAAAAAGTCTGTTTTGAATGTCTGGGGTCGCGAGAAATTTGTGATGTTAAAATGGGGTCATGAGTCAAAAAAGGTTGGGAATCCCTGGGATAGTTCATTTGTAGTTCTAAACATATTTAGGGTACTTTTATTGTCACTTTTTTGTCTCTAACAATGTTATTCTTCTCCTACATTGTTTATTCCAATTACATGCACATTTACAATTATGCAGATTAGATTATGTCATTTAGCAACTTCTGGCAAATTTTAGGACATCCAATAGATACTTTCACTACTGAGGAGTTGGAAACACTCACAGTGCAGCTTTAAATAATGAACTAAATATTCTGATGTTTTGTAAATATATATTACACTTTAACAAATAATATCTTAATATATGTTCATATATATTAAACTATATATACGCATATCAAATCCTAGCGAAGTCTTTCATTGTCATTATTCTGATTTTAAATATTCCTTTTGTGAACAGGGTACAGATCTCATCCCTGAATATTTCTGAGTTGTTGGTCTTTGTGATGGTAGAGAAACAGCAGTGTCACACATGCAGATGGTGCCGAGGGGCAGCCCTGGCCTCTGGCGCTGTGGCCTTGGCTCTGGTTTATCACGCATCCTGCTCCACCAACCTGCCCACCTCCCTCCCTACCCAGCAGTCTCCAGCAGAGCCAGCTGAGTCCAGTCTGTGCCTGCCAGCTGCAACCCCCTGGGCAGGTGGGGGTCACCACCACACCTCCGCTCACTGCTAAAAATCCTTCAGATATCAAAATGTAACCTAGGAAAGAGCAGACTCAGAGCATGGTAAAAGTTTTAATTGCACTAGTCACATTTAATATCTTGGCAAAGTCCGTACAAATGTCCCTCAGGAAATAAAGAGACTGTTAAATTCCCTTCAGACGATGTAGATGCAGAGAGGTAATGTTTTTTATAACTGTTATTTTATGCTTACTGTTGAGATTAAAATGAAAACTTGTGAAAAAAATAGAAAAAACTAAAAAAAAAAACAAACAAAAAAAACAGAAAACTGACTAACTAATAAATAACCCTATTCTCATCAGTTCTTTTAAGGTTAAATAAATAAAATTTCTAAATCACCAGAGATCCCCAGGTCACAATTGGCTCCAAACCACTTATTTGTCACTTTCATGTAAGTCTAAATCTGAGATATTCAGTCAAGCACCAGAGCAACGTTCCCCTTTAGCATAAATGTGAAATCCACTTGAGTGACTGTCAAACAGTGTACTCATATCATTATGTGCAGTCAGATTCAGCACAGTGAAATATACAGTACAAGTAGGATAAATCACTTTTAGTGAAGGAGGACCTTTTTAAATTATTTTCCCTGTTTTTCTCTTTTGGTTTTATTTCATTAGGAAGTAAACTGATAATAAACAAGAAAAGCACTTAGAGAGTGCAGACCTCCGCCAAGACAGATCTGCCCTCCCCCCCGATCACCACCAAAATTTAATCAGTTGTTCCTTGTGCCAGTATCAACATATCCTGAAAATTTCCCAAAAATCCATCCATAACTTTTTGAGTTATCTTGCTAACATCAAACAAACAAACAACCAAACACGCAAACACACAAACACACAAAGCAAAGTGATCACAATACCTCCTAGGTAAAAAAAAAAAGAAGGAGTTTTGTTCCTGTGTGCAGATGAGGGTAGCTATTTGTATGTGTGCGTTAACACCCGGAGGTAACAGATGCACCATGAGGAGGTTTCTGGATGCTGGAGGGCAGCTCAGATCCAGCAGAGGAAGTCTGCACCAACACTGTGCCTGAGGTACTCCAACTGGACCCAGCTGATGTCCGGGAACCCTGAGGAAGATCAACATCCTGAAAGCAGTGGGCCCAGAAAACACACCAGGAAAAGTGCTCAAGGAATGTGCCGACCAGCTGGCTAGGGTGCTCACAGACATCTTTGACACCTCACTGCACCAGGCTGTGGTATCATCCTGTTTTAAGACTGCCACAATCATATCGGTACCAAAACATAATACAGCCTCCTTCGTCAATGATTACCGCCCGCTAGCACTCACCCCCATTATAATGAAGTGCTTTGAAAGGTTGGACAAAGGAACACAGTGTCTCCAGATTCCCCCCAGCATTCGACCCATACCAGTTAGCTTATCGCCCCAACTGCCCCACAGAGGACGTCATCTCCTCTGTATTCCATCAGAGCCCAGAGCATCTGGAGGGGAACACGCACACGTGTGGATGCTGTTCCTGGATTTCAGCTCCACATTCAACACTATCATCCCACAGCATCTGATACATAAACTGGCCCCCCCGGTTTCAACATCCACCTGTGTAACTGGTTGCTCGATTTCCTCACCAACAGATCTCTGTGTGTGAAGGTGGGAAACAGAGTCTCCAATGTCATCTCCTTGAGCACCGGTTCCTCCTGGGGTTGTGTCTTGACTTGACTGTTGTTTACGCTGATGACCCTTTGACTGCTGCGCTAGGTTCACTACTAATCACATTGTGAAGTTTGCAGACGACACAACAGTAGTGGGCCTCATTGGTAACAATGGCGACCAGGAGTACAGAGAGGAGGTGAAACATCTGGTGGACTAGTGTGAGTCCAACAATCTGATTCTGAATGTTGCAAAAAAAAAAAAAAAAAAAAAAAAAAAAAGAGATCATTGTGGACTTCAGGAAGAACCAGCCCAGCCACACTCCTCTCATCATCAACAACTCAGCAGTGGAAATCATCAGTAGCACCAGGTTTCTGGGGTGCAGATAACGGACTCCTTGATCTGGTCCAAACACACTGGAACCCTTGAAAAAGAGGGTCCTGCAGCATATGCATTTTCTGCAACGGATGAGGAGAGCAGACCATCCTGCTCTCATCCTCACCACCTTCTACAGGGGAACCATAGAGAGTGTACTGACCAGTTACATCTCTGTCTGGTCAAGGGCCTGTAGCTTCTCTGACTCAGAGTCCCTACAGAGGGTGGTGAGGACAGTGGAGAAAATCATCAGATCTTCACTTCCTCCCATTCAGGACACAGTCAAGAAACACTGTCTGACAAGGGCCAAAAACATCACCACAGACCCCTCCCACCCCCACCCTGGACTGTTCTCACCACTGGCCTCCGGTAGGAGGTTTCTCAGCCTACGGCGCAGAACAGCCAGGTTCAATAACAGTTTCTTTCCTTATGCCATAAGACTGCTCAACTCAGTATAACATTCCCATTTCGTCATTACACGTACCTACACAGGACTGCTACATTATGAGCTCTGTGCCTTATTACCGGGAGGCATTGTCTCATGTTTTTAGACTGTGCAATATATTTAGATCTTTATTATTATTTATCTTTTTATTTTTCTAATATGTATATTTCGCATGTCACCAGTTCATCGCAGGGGTGACATATAGAGACAAACAATCACTCTCACATTCACACCTATGTGCGATTCAGATTAACCCATTTACCTATCAGTGCATGTCTTTGGATGATGGGACTAAGCCAGAGTACCCGGAAAGAACCCACGCAAACACAGGGAGAACATGCAAACTCCACACAGAAAGGTCCCACCCCCATCGACTGGTGTTGGAATTGAACCCTGGACCTTCTTGCTGTGAGGCACAAGTGTTATCCACTGCACCACCAGATGTTTTCTTGGTTTGCATCGTTTCTCTATGTGCAGAGCATTTGATGATTATGCATTTGTTTTTGTTTCTTGCACCGCATTGTCATGTCTGCTCCCAGACTGTGTCTGTCTGTTCTGTTTTGTCTGTCATTTCCTGTTTTATTTTGTTAAGTTTCCCTCTTGTGTCATGTCTGGTGTCTTTACTTCCCCTCCTTGATTGTTTCACCTGCTCCTGATTACCTGACTCCTCCCTGATTATCTCCACCTGTGTCCAATTGTCTTCCCGCCCTCTTGTGTATTTAAACCCTGTGTTTTCCCCTGTTCTTTTGCCAGTTTGTGTTCTACCTTTGTGTGCTCACTTACCAGCGTTTTGGATACCTTTCAGTCTGTCTGCCCGTCTTGACCAGTTTAGCCTTCCGACCACCGATTCTGCCTGTCCCTCGTCTGCCTGCTCGTCTGGTTCTGACCTGGTTCGTTCATCCGACTCCTGATTCTGCCTGTTCCCTGTTTACCTCAGCCTCCAACGTGTTACCTTGTGTTTCGACCCTCGCCTGGACTTTGACCGTGAGTAGCCTATCCCTCATGTCCCGTTGCCTCCTGAATTGCCCTCCTGTGTATGACCTGGCTTGTTTTTTGACTATCCTCTGTTTTGCCCTAGTCGGGGTGTTGACGGGAATCCTCCGGCTCGGCCGTGCTGACCATCCATATTCCCCGCTCACAGCCCGGACGAAGAGTCCTGAATCACACGCCTTCATAGATGTGTCAATATTTCTGTACTGTGTTTTTCCTACTGTGATTGTGTTTAATAAACACTCTCAATTGGTCATCTGCGTTCTGGTCTTGCATTTGGGTTCAGCCTTTGTACTAGTCCCATTACACGCATTTTTTCATTTGCATCACGCTCCTCTTTTTGTTCCTTGTTTAAACTTCTGTTTGAGTTTGTGAATTTGCATCATTTCTGTATTTGCAGCTGTTTTCGCTTAACTGAGATGCATTAGGCTGTTGCAGTGTGTTTGGCCCTTGTCAGCCACCGTAAATTTCCCCTGGGATTAATAAAGTATTCTGATTCTGACTGTGATTATACACTGAACAAAAATATAAACGCACCACTTTTGTTTTTGCTCCCATTTTTCATGAGCTGAACTCAAAGATCTAAAACTTTTTCTACGAACACAAAAGGCCTATTTCTCTCAAATATTGTTCATAAATTTGTCTAAATCTGTGTTAGTGAGCACTTCTCCTTTGTCCTTTGCTGAGATAATCCATCCACCTCACAGGTGTGGCATATCAAGATGCTGATTAGACAGCAGGATTATTGCACAGGTGTGACTTAGGCTGGCCACAATAAAAGGCCACTCTAAAATATGCACTTTTACTGTATTGGGTGGTCCAGGGGGGTCAGAAAACCAGTCAGTATTTGGTGTGACCACCATTTTCCTCACACAGTCTTCTTCATGAATTCTCTGAAACAGCTTTGGAGATGGCTTCTGGTAGAGAAATGAACATTCAATTCACAGGCAAAAGCTCTGGTGGAGATTCCTGAAGTCAGCATGCCAATTGCATATTCCCTCAAAACTTGTGACATCTGTGGTATTGTGCTGTGTGATAAAACTGCACATTTTAGAGTGGCTTTTTATTGTGGCCAGCCTAAGGCACACCTGTGCAAAAATCCTGCTGTCTAATCAGCATCTTCATATGCCACACCTGTGAGGTGGATGGATTATCTCAGCAAAGAAGAAGTGTTCACTAACACAAATTTAGACAGATTTGTGAACAATATTTGAGAGAAATAAACCTTGTGTGTACACAGAAAAAGTTTTAGATCTTTGAGTTCAGCTCATGAAAAATGGGAGCAAAAACAAAAGTGGTGCGTTTATATTTTTGTTCAGTATATTTGTTGTCTTAACCTTTCAAATCTTAGTCCATATTCGTTCACCAGCTTGACCAGTCTGCTTGTTTCTGCTGTTAGACAGTTATTACCTATGGTTTGATGTAACAACCTACACCAAATTGTTTTATCCTGTATGATTTCAGTGGTCCTGTTAGTATTAAGTGTTGTCATAAATTTTTAGTGTTGGCAATTTCCCACACCATGGATTGACCACTTCAGTTTGTCATTTTGAAGAATGCCTTTTGACAATAGCCACAAAAAGCACAGTGGACTTTCTATCTACAGTGTTTGGTCGAAATCAGTTTTCTTGTGCGTGACTTTGAACACAACAAAGGGTTTGTATATTAAGATGACCTTTATCTTTAACCCTTTAACCCCTGAGACATTATTTTAGATAAACAGGCTGCTGTGAGTTTGTGTCTGTTTCAGTGTCATAAAAGCTGCTGTGAGTATGTGCTTGTGCTCCTTTTCTTTAGTGGTTTTACTTTACTGTGTGTTTTAGGGTCAAAACAGGTGGAACAACAGAAAGAGACCATGAGAGAAGTTAAAGTTTTACAGGTTTTTACTAATTAAGGTGCTCAGAATGTACATCAGTAAGAGATTTAGGACATTGTATTTGGCAGAAATGGAGGAACAAGGTGTATAAAATACAAAACTTCAAATCACTACTCAAAACTCACCTGTTCAAACTTGCATTTTCTTGAGCCCCTTTGTTCTTTTGTTTGTGAAGCATCTTTGAGTGTCCAAAAAAGTGCTATATAAGCGTGATGTATTATTATTTATTATTATCAGTGTTGTAGTGGTCCCTGGAAAAGTGGGTATACTCTCAATTTTTGGCCTTTTTTTTAAGTGGTCCAGAAAAACACAACTTCAGAAACACTGACATGTCAGACTCCTTCATTTAGTTTCACCCAAAAAATCCTTCAATACTATTTGCTCACTATTATAAAATTATCATGACTTGATTAGGAGCAGTTTGTAGGTTTTACTGGTCACATAAGCAGCTGCATGAATGTAAATGTATTCAACATGAGGCAAACATAGGATAACGTTAGCCTTTCATTTCTGATTCGCATTTCCATTTATATGAGCGTGTGGATGACAGGAACGGAACAGCATTCAGTTGTTCTATACAGTCTGTTTGTCTTGTTGTTCAGCATGGTTACAGCCAACAGTGACCGTTTACAGTTCCGTTAATAAAGTCACCAGTGGGGAATAACTGGGATCATCCTTAGATGTCCAGCTGGACGCATGATATATATGTGCAGACAGCTGAGGGGGTCCATCTATAGTCAGATGAGGGTGAGGAGGTCCATCCAGACAGGTGAGGGTAAAGGAGGAGGTCACAGATCCGGGCTCACAGATACCCTATAATACTTCTTCATTCTAACCATAATGCTGTCAGATCAGATGACTGGAAACAGCGGGAGCGGAGGCGTTGTTCTGGGTTAAATAGTGAACGCACCTGTTTAGCGCACCCTTCCTGAGTGAATGACGGTTTAGCAAACGCAATGAGTGCAGAAATGGATTTTGCATTCGTTAAGCCTCTGCGTTCGCCGACCCATCGTTCGCTCACTATTTGCGCTGAAGAGCGCACAAACAGCTGTGTTCACTATTTAACCCAGAAACGTACCCCTGATGAGCTGATCCAGTCTGTCGATGCCCAAACAGTTGTGCAGCTTTGTCATGATCCAGTTCTGGACACAATTAACCAATGGCGTTGTGCGTTAGTGGACTTGGTATAGAATCGGAAGTTGAATATCCCCTTGTTACTTATTTGATGATTTGCTTCATTCTGGCAAAAAATAGATGGATTTTGCCAAAATTAGGCTGTGACAAGGTAAGAGAACAGTATAATTGATAACACCATTCTTTTGGCTGTGCTTTTCGAAAATTACACAAATCCACTGCCTAATTGACTGATTTAGGCTGTTGAACATGAACTGTGAACTGAAACACACTGAACAAGTATGTGAATTTTGGCTCAATAGTTTTAGTTTTTGGGCTCTTTTTTTCACAATCAGTCCAGGTGTTTTTTGGCACCTGGTTGAACTCCAAAAAGAAGTTACACAGTCAAAACAAAACATGACAAGAAAAACTGTAATGTTTGGTAAAACTTATTTTAGCTGAACCCACAATGCAAGACTCGGAACAAGGCAAAAGTATAAACAGAAAACAGGATTTATTGAGGAGTCAGGGGAAAAGGGGAAGAAAGAGCATTGAAGCTTAATGTAGTGGTGTCGATGACGTATCTGTAGAATAGCTACATAGCGTAGCTTGGAGACAGTGGCAGAGCAAACATCGCTGTAGCATGGCCTGGAGACTGTGGCTCAGTAGCTGTAGCTTTGGTGTAGCTTGGCATGGAAGGACAAGGCCTTGGTGAGCTCTTGGAGGCTATGGTGATCCAAGGCTTGCCCGCACTCTCTGCAGGAATTGTCCTTGTGACATGTGACAGTCCAGCTGTAATTCCCATCACATGTAGAGAGGGACGATCTGACAATCTGCTTCTGTCCAGCTAGATCTCTTGAGCAATGGGAAGTGCAGACTGTTGCAGACACACCTGCCAGAGAAAAGGTGTACTATGCCTCCCGCTGCCACCAGATGGTGGCATTGGTTGCATCATGACGGAACAGGGAAAAACACAATGAAGAACCAAACCGTAACAGAAAACAGTGTAAAAAAAAAAAAAAGCCCAAACCATCTATTTTTATAGCGACTCGTTTCACTCACCACTCTGTGTTTTTCTATTCTGTCCACGTTTGTACATTTTTTTCCTGTTGAGTAAACATACATTCAGAATGCACATCAGAGACACGTTAGGGGTTAAAGGGTTAATTGTCTTTACTCTCTGACTTCTACTGGCTCTACGAAAATTCAAAATACAATGTAAAAATAGATGTCTAATAACCAATTAAAGACAGAAATGCACATCAGTCATCACTGTTCTGTTTCCAGGGTAGCACGAAGGCTGGATTTCCCCAAAGTGTTTCTCTTTTGACTTCATAAAGCAAGATTACTTGAAAGCCTCGACGAAAAACTCAGTCATCCAAATGTTCCACATATTTTCACTAAAGGGCCTGTGTTGGTCATTAACCCCCGGTAATCAGTGGTACCATTCCAGTTGAAAATCTGCCTGCTTACTGCAAATTATTTTCCAGCTGAAATAGCTTCGTTTGGCTGTAATGGGCTCCTTCTGATTTTATAGCTTCTTATATTTCTCAGCACATTGCCCTTTTCACACGCAATTACCTCCTCAGCTCCATTTCAGGCTCATTATCAGGACTTTCACAGTTATCCTTCTCAAAAAGCAGAGGGTTCAAGAGGAAAAATACGTCCTTCAGTTTCAGGAACAGGTTCGTTTAACTCATCTAAAACTTCAGAAGTGGAGAGCTGTGGTATCTCATCATGAAAAGTGAAAACCAGCTCAACTGAGCACCTCTTTCTTTAGTAGATCTGAGCCAGTAGGCAGATTCACTGAGGGAAGAGGAGGATTTCATTAACTGGACTTAAATTTGAAACTTTTTTTTCTTAAATTTGTTCTGAAGTACAACGGTGTATAAGGACCACATAAGAAAATAAAAAACGCTTGTCACTATGAGAATAAAGTCGTTATTTAACGTGAATAAAGTTGTTATTTAACGAGAATAAAGTCATAGTTTAAAAAAAACTCATTATTTAATGAGAATAAAGTCATTATTTAACAAGAATAAAATCGTTAATTAACGAGAATAAAGTCGTAGTTTTAAGAAACTCATTATTTAATGAGAATAAAGTCATTATTTAATGAGAATTAAGTCATTATTTAATGAGAATAAAGTCCTTATATAATGAGAATAAAGTTGGACCCACTCATCGTAGAAACGGTTTGGATGTGTAATTTCGCACACATGGAAGTGGTTAGGAGACATCGAAATGATGAAACGAGATGCAGAGAATGAATTTTTCACCCTTGTGAACATTTTTGGAGTGACGGTAGAAAAAAACATAAAATGAGACATATGCACCCCCCTCCCACACACACACACACACACACACACACTTACTTTACGGGACTCTCTTTTCCACTCTTGATGATTGTGATTAAAGATACGCACCGACATTAGGTTACAGTGGGACTAAATTATGTGCGCCTGACAGTCATTCAATCCAGCCTCCCCCCTTTAAAATGAAAAATAAATGAATGAATGAGTCATGCCATACCTTCTATGACAAAACTCCTCCAACGTTACATTTCCGTGGGTCTGCATCATTCAGCGCACTGTTACCATTAGTGCTGGTGTATCCTAGAGCAGTTTAGTGCATGCAAAATCCTCATTTAAACAGGGCAGTCTGCGAGACTTTGCACCTGTTGACATTTGCGCAAGCAATCTGAGTAAATCACCCTCAAACCGCGGTTCAACCCTACACGCAAAATTCCAGATTGCGCACACAAATTAGTACACACAAAAGGAGATCTTAGTAGATCCGGCCCTGGCTGTCCAAATTATTATTCAGTGTTGGTTGTGCTTACATAGTTCACAGAACATTTTCTAGATCACAGTCAGTTTAATAATGCTTCTCTGAGTTGTCTTCTTCCTTCAAGCTGCAGTATGTAGGAATTATGTTCTAAGTAACTGTAAAATTGCCTTGACTGTCACCAGACATGAAGGAATCATGTCCATTTCAAATACTGATATCACTGACAGTAGTAGTCCAGCCAGAATATTTGCATTTGAAAAGCTCAGTGTCAGCCCTGAAATGATGTTTATATTGACATTGTGTGTTTTGGTCTGAGGCTCCGCCCATCACCTGTCTGCTAATCACAGAGTCAGAAGCCTTTCAGCATCCAGGTTGCCAGTTCCCAGTGGGCTGCAGCTGGAACATTTCTGATCACAAATGTCTGACATTATTAAACCTAAAAGGACTCTTGTTATTCCCAAATACATCGTGACAAAGTGAGAAATAAAACAAGGAGATGTATAGAAGATGATTCAGAAACATGGAGACGGCTGAAAGAGGAGAAGGATTTGAAGACTGATGCTGGCCCTGCCTTAGTCTGACCACCGGTGAGAGCCACTGAGAGCCGGGGTCGCGGCCTCTTCACCTGGTCCCTTGTCCCGGGGCTGGGCAGCAGTCTCTTCTCCTGGCCCCGGTGAAGAGACTGCCGGTCCAGGACTGGTGAACAGACCGGGTACCGGTGTAGGACTTGTCTCTTGCCATGGTAGCTCCTTGTAGTTCAGTGTTTTCTGTGGAAGTGACCTGTTCATTTAGCGGTGTGTAATCCGAACGGGGGCGGGGGGGGGGGTGTTTGGTCCGTGGTTCGGTCGGGGGGGGGGTTCGGTAGCTCGGCGTCCGTGATTCGGTCGGGGGGGGGGGCGTCGGTAGTCCGATGACTGTGGTTGGGGGGGGGGGGGTCGGTTGGTAGTTCGGCGTCTGTGGTTCGCGGGGGGGGGGGGGGGGGGGGGGGGGGTTGGTAGTTTGGCGTCTGTGGTTCGCGGGTGGGGGGGGGCGTCGGTAGTTCAGCATCTGTGGTTCGCGGGTGGGGGGGGGTCGGTAGTCCGGTGTCCGTGGTTCGGTGGGGGGGGTCGGTAGTCCAGTGTCCGTGGTTCGGGTGGTGGTGGTGGGGGGTTAGAGCAATCGTGCGGCGGGTAGTAAAAGTGAAACCTAATGCTCATTTCCCTTTTCCCTATCTCCTGAATCTTCGCAAACTTTCATTTGAGTGTGCAGGATGTTTGTCCTGGCCTTTTATATATTAGACTTATGTAGAATAAGTCTGGTGATGATTTTTTTGTATGAAATTTATGGTGTGGTGGCAAGGATTAGAGGAAACGCTAGTAGTAGATGCTCATGCGGGATCTGGCAACCCCTAGCCTGGGGGGGAGGAGGAGAGGATACCACATTCTACAGTATTTTGAATGTGATTGCAGTACCAGTTTTGGCCACAATCCTACATACTGCAGCTTTCAGTCTTGCCCTTGCGCTAGTGATGTACGTGGGTTTTTGGGGGGTTTTTTTTCAACCTGCTTTGTGGAATTATTTGACTCGCACATAAAGTGACATTTTTTGGACCTCGCACCAATCCGACCAGGGTCCGTGGATCCGCACATTACTACCTCGCGCTCCATGTTCTCATGTAGAAAGATTAGAGTATCAACATGCACTGAATGAAGGCTCACGTGCTGTTGGGTGATGGAAGGAAGAGAGAGAATAACACACGACTAGTTGACTCCTCCAAAGTAACGTCGACTTATGCCACAGACGTCAACACGTTGACAAACCGACTTTTCCATTAATGCCCTAGTTTATAGCGGCATCAATGACTGCTGATGACGTCTTGAAGGGTTGTCTCATTTTGTAGGAGAATGTTTCAACCCCTACCCCTTGCAACTCCGTAGTGCCAAGTGCAAGGGCCAAAGGGTAGGGGTAAGGGGGAGGGCCAAGGGGTGAATTGGGATTGGGCCTAAGTAATGTCTATCAACATGCTAATCACAATTTTTCATCAGGTGAAAGAAGCTTAGGAGGTTCTTGGCTTAGATTTAATAGGACCACTGCCTAAAACAGCACACCACAACAGGTATGTCCTGACCATGGCAGTCCTCTTCACCAAATGGGTGATTGTGGAACCTCTGCAATCAATGACCGCAAGTGAGGTGTCTGCAGCTATAACATCAAAGCTGTTCTCATTTGGGATGGTCAGGAATATCATTAACAGACCAGGGGTAGTTTTTCCTATAATTCAAATTAGTTATTTTAGAGTTTTGGCTTTACCTGGCTTACCTGGCTCCTTCACATGTAATTGATCACACGTTGTTGGTCATGTCTCTGCAGCTCAATGATGATATTTTCAGTATGCTGAAAATCAATCATGCTATGTCCAGCACCTACCATCCACAGACCAATGGGGAGGTAGCATGTCTGGTCACTCTTATCTGTTGTTGTAGCAACACTTATGCATTTTTATCAACATCTGAAATAAATGTAAATGTACAGGATGAAAGGACCAATCAGAACATAAAGCGGGCACTTTGAAAATATGTAAATTTGGATCATGATGACTGGGACCTCTATCTACACTATATTGCCAAAAGTATTCACTCACCTGCCTTGACTCGCATATGAATTTAAGTGACATCCCATTCCTAGTCCATGGGGTTCAATCGTCGGTCCACCCTTTGCAGCTATAACAGCTTCAACTCTTCTGGGAAGGCTGTCCACAAGGTTTAGGAGTGTGTTCATGGGAATTTTTGACCATTCTTCCAGAAGCGCATTTGTGAGGTCACACACTGATGTCGGACAGAAGGCCTGGCTCTCAGTCTCCGCTCTAATTCATCCCAAAGGTGTTCTATGGGGTTGAGGTCAGGACTCTGTGCAGGCCAGTCAAGTTCATCCAAACCAGACTCTGTCATCCATGTCTTTATGGACCTTGCTTTGTGCACTGGTGCACAGTCATGTTGGAAGAGGAAGGGGCCAGCTCCAAACTGTTCCCACAAAGTTGGAAGCATGGAATTGTCCAAAATGTCTTGGTATGCTGAAGCATTCACAGTTTCTTTCACTGGAACTAAGGGGCCAAGCCCAGCTCCTGAAAAACAACCCCACAACATAATCCCCCCTCCACCAAACTTTACACTTGGCACAATGTGGTCGGACAATTATTGTTCTCCTGGCAACCGCCAAACCCAGACCCGTCCATCAGATTGCCAGATGGAGAAGCGCGATTCGTCACTCCAGAGAAGGCGCCTCCACTGCTCTAGAGTCCAGTGGCGGCGTGCTTTACACCACTGCATCCAGCGCTTTGCATTGCACTTGGTGATGTATGGCTTGGATGCAGCTGCTCGGCCATGGAAACCCATTCCATGAAGCTCTCTGCACACTGTTCTTGAGCTAATCTGAAGGGCACATGACGTTTGGAGGTCTGTAGCGATTGACTCTGCAGAAAGTTGGTGACCTCTTCGCATTATGCGCCTCAGCATCCGCTGACCCCGCTCCGTCAGTTTACGTGGCCTACCACTTCATGGCTGAGGTGCTGTCATTCCCAAACACTTCCACTTTCTTATAATACAGCTGACAGTTGACTGTGGAATATTTAGGAGCGAGGAAATTTCACAACTGGATTTGTTGCACAGGTGGCATCCTATCACAGTTCCACGCTGGAATTCACTGAGCTCCTGAGAGCGACCCATTCTTTCACAAATGTTTGTAAAAGCAGTCTGCATGCCTAGGTGCTTGATTTTATACACCTGTGGCCATGGAAGAGATTGGAACACCTGATTCTGATTATTTGGATGGGTGAGCGAATACTTTTGGCAATATAGTGTACCTGCTGTGGTACATGGAATCAATACTGCAAAGCAGGCAGGTGTTTTTACATATCCATTTCTACAATAACACTGACAAATTTTGAATTATTTGATGGACAGGTAGCACTGAACCACTGTTCATGGTATATTGTAAATAAAAAATTTCCTGCTAGTTTAAGTACATTATTAACAACAGCTGACTGTTAAGTTTGAGTCTTAAAGTTCAATGTTTTCTGTAATGTATTTTAGTGTATTAATTAGAACTATTTTGTTTAGAATTCCACCAGGCACAGTCCATATTCCTTCCTTTTCCATTTGTCTGCCCAAAGTCATGAATGTGTGTCCCGTGGCAGATGAATTTGAAGATGACGATGATGACGAAGATGATGACAGAAGATGACACCGATGCCAGAATCCCTGAGATTAAACTTCTGAATGAAAAGGTTTGCTGTGAAGAGAAGACTTATGTTTTGAAGATTCTCCACAACATTGAGAGGGCACAGACCATTCAGGCCCAGGCTCCTTCCGTCTTCTGATGGCTTTGTGTGTTTTTTCGCCCGAGCAGTAACTCAGCCAACAGCACTGATTGTTAGTCACTCAATTTGATGGTACTACATTCACTGTATTTTCATTTCTGAATACTACAACAAAATTATGTAGTAAAAGTATGAGGTAAAAAGAAAAAAAAAAAAACGTTTTGGAATGTGATGGTAGCGCGATTAAAAGAAATGAAGGGTGCTGGCTCTAATCTTTTATGTGGTGTAGGGAAATGACCACCATCTTGCCATTGTATGGTAGAGCCACACATTTATATGAAACCTTTGAAATTTTTTGCAAATTTTTTGCTGAAATCTAATTCTAAGACCACCATTACACTGAAAACCATTAAATTACAAGGATAGGTTTAAAAACAAAAAAACAAAAACAAAAAAACAAAAAAACAAAAAACAAAAAACAAAACAAACAAACAAACTATATATATATATATATATATATATATATATATTTTTTTTTTTTTTTTTTTTTTTTTTTTTTTTGTATGCTGAATACACGCCATCTTCACACTCAGTTATGTTTTCCTCAACACACATGGCCCTAAATCACAACAGTGTTGTTTTTCATTGTCCCAATTGTGAATTTTTTCATGTTTATTTCTGAATATTGACAAATTACTATTTTGCCAATTGGTAGCAGACCTCTACTGTGTTGTTTTTTTTTTAATTTTGGAAGTGATTCATGGGCATAATCCATGGGGGAATCTTCTGAGAGCCTTCTAATTATTTGTGCATGGGGATAGGCTGGCTTTCACACAAAGTGTTTTAATTTTTGTAGGTAATTTTCAAACGTAAAAGCTGAAATGTTGTCTAAACAGCCAAACGTTTTTGCCTCTTGAGCCAAATGACTCAATGCATGCACATTGTAAACAGTGTTCTCTCTACCATACAGATGCCAAAATGGGAGACAAATGCATGGAGAAGGCTGTTTGCGTAATCACTGTACATATGAGTGAGATGGGGAGAAACCAGGACCATAATACCAGTGGACAGGGCTGGACTGGGACCAAAAAATAGCCCTGGCATTTTCGGCCATGGTAGCCCACCATGATTATTAATATGATACGCAGAGGCACCTGACATACCAGAGGATATAGGTGTACAATGTGTTGCTTTAAAAATTACAGAGAGAAAGAGAGAGAAAAGCAAAGGGAAGAAAGAGAGCAAGAATCAGTTAACGTATAGTTTTAATAATCTTTAGGTGAACAGAGACTATAGCTTATTTTGTACTTACATATGCTGAGACAAAAGGCTGCATGGATCTTGGTGCTCTGAGGGGGACAGAAAGCAGAGGTGAGGTCAGATATGCTAGATTCATCTGATACTGTCTCTTCTAGAATTAAAATAAGAGGTATTTAGTAAACTCACAATGAAAGAAAAAGAACACACATCAAGGAAAGGCAAACCTTCACTCCAAATATGCCCTAAGGGGAGAGAAGAGAGGCCACATGGGTCAAGAGAACAGTGAAAATGAGACTGTTTCAGAAAATTTACATAGACAGCATTGGTGTCTTTAAAATAATGCAATAATAGATTGTTGCATTCATTACAGTCACTTTGTAAAAGTAGTAGGCTTTATGACTGTCCAGGTGGATGTCAGCAAGAACACATAAGAACAGTATACGTATAGTAAACTTACAACTGTGTAGAATGCCTGTGAAGTCCACACCAATGACAAAGGCACATCCCTGGGGGACAGGGCAGCCTTAAAGAGAGAGACTGACAGACCAAAAAAAGTGACTGATACACACCAATTGTATGATAATAGGACTAATGACTAAAATAAAAAAAGTAGAGCTAGACAACAGTCTGATAAACATACTGGTTGAGAAAATGTTGGCCGGCCCTCCAAATCCTCAAGAATGAATATGTAGCAAGGCAAGGAATTGGATGATTATGAACTTGAGCAACTGAAAGCATCAAGGGCACCTGAGAGAGGAGATGAGAGAGCAAAGCAATAATCACACGGACTTTGTCAAAAAATTTAATTAAATCCACAAATGTACTTATTTATAATAAATCTCACCTTACAAAAGCAGTTTCTTCATTAATCCACTCTTCTCTGCAATTCTGTCAATCACTGTGTCAGTATCAAGGGGCACGAGGACATCTTTTTCAGTGGCCATCAACATAAAGGCTTCCAGTTTGCTGGCAGACAGAAATTGCTTAGTCTGTTTTTGATTGTAGCGGAGGGTTTGAAAATGACCGCTCACAGGCTACCTGAGTATTGACAAGGTCAGCAAAAATTGGTATGCTAACCCTAGTAGGGGGTATGCATGAGTCAGCATGTTAAATCTTAGAAGGATTTTAAGATAAGATTTGCCTTTATTTGTCCCACAAGGGGAAATTCCAGGTTTGTAGCAGCACAAGGGGGCACTCTTTGCAAGAGACACAGGTTTTGCTTGTTATGTCCATCTCTTCGAAGTCAGCTGATTCCTCTTCAACTGCTCTAGTTGCATAGTCATCCAAGGGCGATTGTACCAGCTTGTCCCATTAGTGTGCCAAGTTTCTCAGTTCAATTTGTAGATTGATAACAGTTGCCCTGCTGTCATACACAACTAGGCACTTGTTGAGTTCAAGTGCAGATTTAGGGAGGGCACTGGTCTGGATAAGGAGGATGTTTTTGGGATGTAGGAGGGATAAATCTGCATATAGAGTGACATGGGTGAGGAGTCTTTGGTGCACGGCCTCAACAGCTCTATCAAGGATCTAATGGTGAACATTGACCTCATAGGCCTTTTCTGAATCACTGAGGCTTTCATCCTCCTGGCCCACCTCTCCTGGCATGACTTTCTTCCTCTTCACCCTTTTCTGAGGCAGTGCAGCCTCCACTTCCAACTCTAGTTTATCCTGCTCCTCTAGCTTTTCATTTGCCCAATGGACAAAACAGTCTGCTACATCTTTGATGTTTGAGAAATTTCTTGCTATCTTTTTCAGTGAATCTTGTGTTGTGGTGACCATTCTACATGCTGAGAGGATGTCCATTCCCTGGTCAGTAGGTATTTTGATAGTGGTGAGGTGAACTTAAATATCCGGAGGAATAACTGAGCTGTTAGCACAGTTTCATATCAGAGTAAGCCATCTCAATATCCTCTGGGTTTGTTTTGTGCATTTGATGCAAGCGTCTTCAGCTTCATAATGGCAGCGAGTGTGGACACCACTTCAACAAAAAGGCCACCATGAGGTCTGCCATAGTTTCTGAAAACTTTCCTCAGGGCATCATGTTTGTCCCACCATCTCGTCTCTCTAATTGGTGAAATGCGGTTATGCCTCTTGTCCTGACTCTCGGTCTCCCACACACTCAGTCTTGTATATGATTCCCTGATGGAAACACCCATGTTGTTCAGCAGGTCAAATAGTGATGCACTTTCAATGCCACTATGGGTGGTATAGGACAACACGAGGTTCAGGACACATGCATACCGCCACACATGCTGATGGGTGGGGCATTTGGAGGGCATTAATGCATGGAAACCTCTGCATTGACCCTGCATATTAGAGGCTCCATCTGTGGAGTTGCCGCTGCACAGGCCTATGTCCAATTTCAGATGCTCAAGGACTTCAGTTAACAAAGTCACAAATGACTGTCCTGTAGTTGTGTAGTTGTGCTGCACTGTACGACTGCAACTGGCCTTTCATGAACTGCATCTGTGACATACCTCAAAATCACAGAACACTGATCTTTCCCTGTAATATCTTAAATTGTGTCAAGCTGTACAGAGAACATCCCTGCTTTCTTGATGTCTGCAGAGATGCTCTCTTCAATTAAATGTTTGATAGCATTGATTACTGCATTCACAGTTGTTTTGGACAGGAGGTTGATCAGAGAGTCTCTGCCTTGTCTGCCCAAAGCATGGATCTGCTTGCTTTTTTCAATTACACTGCGGAGGTGCTCTTTTAAGCACACATCATATTTCCCAAACAATATAATTAGTTCTAAGAAATTGCCACAGGTCTCCAGGTTCCCTGGGGCACCTGGCTGGGGCTGGGACCAATGGTGGGTGGCTGTCTGGGGTGGCCTGGTCTCCCAGTGGACTGGGTGGGGCCCCTGCCTTGGGGGACCAATGGTCATAGGGCTCGGGGGGCCTGCGCCTTGCTCACCCCTGGGTGGCCAGCGCCTGACGGGGGATCAGTGGCTGGCGTCCTTGGCCCCCTGGGGCCTGTGCTCAACTGCTGCAGGCCTGGGGGCCTTCCTTGGCCACCTTCTCTGTGTAGTCTGCTGGTTGACCAAGCCTTGGGATCCTCTTCATTGGCTCCTGATCCTTGGAGGGGTTGTAGTCATTTAATGGGTCTTATTTATTTTATTTCCAATGATTTTTTTTTTTTTTGCTCAGTTTACTCAGTTCTTGTTCTAGTTATTGTTAACATCATAATTATCACCATGATTGTTATTGTTAGTATTGCTGATATTTTCTTGTGAGGGTCTTCGCCACCTTTTTCTTTTTTCTTCTCCCCCTTTGCTCTCTCCTTCTCTCTTCCCCCTTTCTTCTCCTTCCCCCTGTTCCTTCATGTTGGGTCCAGCATCAAAACAAAACACAAAATAAAGACAGTAGAATATCAAGGGGAGCCTGATATACTTTATGAAGTTCCCCTTGGCAAAGCAAATTTGTTCAGCACAAAAAGACAGCCAGACCACCATTCTGCTGTTATGATGCTGGCCAAGAGAAGTTAAAAAAAAAAGAAAAAAAGAAAAAAAGAATATGCCTCAGTACACTGTCTATGTGTCACACTTCTCTCATCTATCTTCTGCTCATCTCTTCTTTGGTGCACATGCCTCCAGTATGTCTTGCCTGTAATGAAAGTACTTGGATCATTGGGCTTGTTAAAAACAAGGCAAACAAAACAAAATAAAATCAGCCATTTCCATGCCATGTCACCTGTTCTAGTGAAGAGCCTCTGGGTGACAGGTAGGGATGGGAATCAAGAACCGGTTCTTTTTTGAGAACCGGTTCCCAGTAGCTCCATTCCTTGGAATCGTTTGCCTGCCTGCTTAGTGATTCTGCTTATCAATTCCACCTTCGTTGTGCATGTGCAATGACGTCACACAAATGTTGCATTGTTTTGGTCACAACATGGCCAACATGGCGTTGAGGCAGAAACGGTCCAAAAAAATGACACCAGGTCCACTTACTTGGAACACTGTCAAAGCTTCTATGCCTTCAAAAGGGTGGAATCCCTCCAATATCCTCAAACATTTGTCCACAGTATGTGAATCATTTACAGGAATGTCACGTATCTGATACACAGCGGTACTTGTGAATGTAGCAGCAGGGTGAACGCTGGGCCGGTTCTGGTGTGTGCAACAAATGTTGTAACTCCTCAAATACAAGTTTCCAAAGGTAAGAAGGGAAAGGAAATGAGGTGCACAACAATGGGAGACAAGCCGAGCCAAGCCGAACCGGTTCCACGTAGTACAAATGCGGCAATAGACGAATTAGTAAAGTGTCTTTAGTTTCACTTTCACGGTACCCCCCCAAACCAGGCCGGCGTCATCTGTTATTATTATTTGTACAGACTGTATATGTTATATTTTCTGTGCAGAGATGGAAATATAAAAGACAGTTAATGCAAACACACCCGTTTGTACTCTTTTATTCCCTCACCCAATGAGAATCGATAAGGAATCGGATCGATAAGCAATATCGATAATGGAATCGGAATCATTAAATTCTTAACGATTCCCATCCCTAGTGACATCCTGTTGTGGGTGAAATTTACCTCTTTATGGAATGAGGGCAGCTAAAATAGTCTACAACTGCCTGATCTCCCTGTGACTCCTCCACTCCTATTTCATCAGTCTGGTTTGATTAACCACAGAGAAAGAAAGAGAGGGAGGAATGTTAATTTCACTAGTGTTATTTCTCTGGTCACCTACCAATGATTAATTATCTGTTCCAGCAAAGCAATGTTGCACAAATATTACATGATGTTAACTGTAAGATGTATCACCTGCAAACTATAACTTTATGGCAAGCTAAAATAACACAAAGTTGGAAACCAAGTCTACTCACAGCATTACTCGAAAACAAAGGCTATAAAGTAGGGTTGGGAATCTTAGTTGTAAGGCATATGATACATATTTCCATACAGCATCTCCAATCTGATATACTAAAGATACATGTGTGGCATCTCATGATACCATAAGATTCACACCCAAATCATGACAGAGTGATTAAACACATTCTGATTCAACACATTCATTCTGTAAAAGAATATGCAGGGCAGTTCAATGAGCTTGATTGTTTATTTATCAAATGAACTATGAATTTTCACAAACTGGCTTTTGTGCAATTTTAGAACACGGGCCTCATATACAGTCACATGAAAAAGTTAGAATGCCCCCCTTTAAATCTCTGTTTTCTTTACCACATAAATATATGGGATTCTGATTTTTATTTATTTTTTTTTTTTTATAACAATACTAAGATGGAACACATACACCAAAAAAGATGAAACAAAAGAGATGCTTTTTAAAATATGTTGGTAAATTCAATGTGTTTGGGAGGAAAAGTTGGGACTCTTTCATGTTCATTATTATTACTTCCAATGCCTAAAATGCAGACTGAATGCACCTAGTCAGGTGCAAACCAGTTAAAGATTGTTAGAGAGGCTTTTTCAGGATTCCATCTTTTAAATAATGAAGACAAGTGTATCCTAGCTTTTTCCTCATGAATAAATAATTAATTAGAATTTACCAGCAGATTTTAAAAAGCATTTCTTTGGTTTAATCTTTTTAGGTATATTTTCTCCACATTTTAGTAGAGTTAGAATAAAGATAAAAATCCCAAATATTTAGATATGGTGAAGAAAACTAAGATGCAAAAGGGGGGCATCCTAACTTTTTGCTCCCTCGCCAAAGTGGTTGGCCCTTTCATATATGGTCGTCATGTTCTCAGGTCTCATCGATGCATCCACATTGTATATCTGTCAGAATGGTGGCTAGAACGAAGTGGAAGACATGAACAGGCTGAAATAAATTCATGGAAACAGTAGCAGTAAGTGTACATTATTGTATTCTTTCCACATTATAACTTTTATCAGATGAAATATTTTGAACCAAGCAATCATACAGCCTATAATATAAGCATTCATTGCAAGTTAAGTGACAAGTCTACCCTTTCTATAGAGAGGGTAGCTAAATAGCTTCCTTTAACACAGTTTTTGCTGAGTAAACAAGTTTTTTTGTATACCGTCATGGTCAATAGAAATTATTCACAATAGGGCTGCACGATTCTGGAAAAAATCTGAATCAAAATTTTTTTTGCTTAGAATTGCGATCACGATTCTCTGGCACGATTTTTTTTCACAAAATGTTTATTGCACTGATAAACTTTAACAAAACAAAACAGAAAAAAAACAAAAACATTCCAATGGTCATTCAAGTAGAATATCAAACAGTGAGATTTCCTTAGAATGTAGAGCATATGTTTGTACAATAGGCTTGTTATCAGGAGCAACAGGGACTTCACTTTGACAGAGGCATAGTGCCAGTGGCGGCTGCTCGTCTTTCAGAGGGGGGAAGCTCATTGTCAGCTTACATAAAAAAACTGTCAAATTATTTAAACATAAATTTGGCCCTCTGTTCCTTTTTAAGAAAACGGTCAGTGACCTTATCGTACCAAGTAGACGTCTTTTCCAGGGAATTCATAGCTAGTTCGCTCCAACCTAGCCAAGAGTATGACTGATTTAACTATCGACAAAACGATATTAGACTCAAAGAAGAAATTATTAAATTATGTAACTGAAATTATGTGAAATTGAAACAAGGAAGTACAATGAGTGTGCTTTATTTACAGTGCAAGAAATGAACAAGTAATTTCGTAGTGGTTTCTCTCTCGATTTCACAAGCAGAATGCGTGGCGGTATTAAACTGAACTCTGTCAAGTGAAGGAGTAGATCTCAAAATAGCTGTCAATCAAATGGGATTCAGCCTTTCGACTGATCCTCCAATCAGCACGTGGAAGCCTAGCGTCCAGCCCAGCCAAGGTTCACCCACAGCTCCATTCATCCCCAGAGACACTGAGCGTCCGGGGGCAGGACAACATCGTTGCATTTATCTAATTACCATCCAGTTTTGAGGCAATGAAAAAAACTTCTGTGGCAACGGTGGGTATGGATAAATAGGAGTGTCACTAGGACAGAAATGCAAATGAATGCATTTTAACATAACCTTCCAACCTGACCACGCCACTCTGGGAATTTCACCCAGAGAATTTCTCTACTCAGTTAACAAATATAACCTAACGGGCACACAGGTTCAAATATACAAAAGAGGGGGTCAAGACATGGTTCCAAATGAGCAGATAAAATTATATTTTAATACAAATAGACATTTTTAAAATACAATTCAATACATATTAAAAAGGTGTGCAGGGAGAAAAAAAATAAACTAAACAATCTAAAAAAAAATGTGTAATTAGGGCTGGGGCCTTACCAGTGAGCAAAGAGAAGGGGAGGATGGTGAGGGATCCCAGGAGGGTCACCCCAGTCACACGTGCAGACACAATCACACACATAGCCACACGTGAAGTGAACAATCAACCAGGGTAGTGACGACACAGCAAACAAAAAAAAAAAAGGGGGACTCCACCACCGACCACACCAGTCCCGCTGCCACGGCGGGCCCACAGCTACTAAAAAAAAGACAAAAGAAAAAGAAATTAATTTACAAATACTCAAAAAAAAGCCACCACACTTTAACAATTGAAAACCAAAGTAGGTCCAGAAGAAAACACACTAAACCTAGCACATTATAGACAAAAGAAATCAAAATTCATTATACAATATAACTATACTAAATGGAAATAAATCAAAAACTAAAATACATATATATCACTTAAGTCAAATAATCAAAATTAACAAAGGGTTAACAAAAAAAAAAACAAAACTTCACATGGATAAAAAAAAAAGGATGTTACACAAAGTAAAACACCATGTGACAAACAATAACCATGACAAATTAATTACTAACAAAACAAATCATAACAATAAACCCCTTAGCACACATTCAATTAAAAAGAGGAAACTTGAATGGTTACAATGAAGGTGGCTCAAGTGGTTCGCCTCAACGGCTAAATACAAACGCCACGTTGTGGATGGCAGAGCAGCGGTAATAGCCGCTAGCTGGCTGTTAGCGTTAGCCAGTGAGCAAGCGTGATTTTCGTGTTGGAATGAGGCGAACAGTTGACCATTCATAAGCAGCAGTTTTATAAGTCTGCAGAGCAGCAGTATTTCTGGGCCAGTCAAATTACCAGCAGGAGTGATGGTTCTGTCCACCTGGCATCTAAAACGGAGAAACGCGATGTTACCCACCGGAGACAATATGCTAATGCTAGCACAGCTACACCGGGACCTACCATCATCGTAGCCGGTAAGCATTCATCACCGAGAAGTACGGGAGCCCAGGAACGGGACCTAAAGGAAGCAACAATGGCTGCTAAGTGGATGTCGCAGAATAAAATAAGTTACAACATAATTAGTGGCTACAACCATACCTGCAGGAGCGCAGCACAGGGTGAATCAGATGATACGGAAGTGGAAGTGAACCGGAAGTGCGTCACATTCAGCATCAAAGGAGAGCAAGAGGCTTCAAGATGGCAGACGCCCGTTTATATAGAGTAGGCCCACAGCAATCGGCCAATGAGCAAGATGATCCAACCTCAAACCAATCAGCAATGCATTTCTTGCTGCCACACTTCCATGAAGTCCTGTTGAAGTGCATGGATGCTGAGCTTCTACGGACAAATGCATTAACCATAGATCATATGAGAAAGCAGTGCAACGGGAATGTGTGAGAAGTTAACAACATCGAGTCTGTTGATTTGTGATAAAGCTGATTCTGAACGAACTCATCTTTGAGATGAATGTGTTCTAACACATTTGTAGTCAATGAAATGTCAATGCAACCATACATATTTAACCATTTAATTTTTTTTTAATTTTAGGGGAAGCTGAGCTTCTCTTGCAGTCTTTGAGAAATTGCCTCTGCATAGTACTAGTTCTACCATTGGAAGTGTAGCAAGAATAGGGTACCAAATTATTGATTAATTGAGTGTTGATTTATTGATTAATTTAATTATAGATTTATAACTAAGCTTAAACTTAAATCAACCCAAAACAATAATTTAGAAGTCTTGCAAAGGTGATAGTTCGTGGACTGCACAGTGAACCCATGTGTGAATAAATAGTACACAAAGCACAACTGAAACAGTGGATTTATATACGTATAAATAATTTATTAACTAAACTAAGACACACAAATAACATAGACACAAGAGACAAATACAACAAAAGGAGCAGGAGATTATGGACAGGAGAATATGTAGATTAAGTTGGCAGATAGCTATATCCAAGATATTATAATGTTAGTGAGGTTACGTTGAGGTAAACCTACTTAAATTGGAATAACACCAACTCAGATAAATCAGGAGCAAGTTTTCTTACAAGTTGTTGTGGTGCGGATGCAGCAACTGGCACGGCCTTGACGGCGGATGGATGAAGTCTTCTGACGTAGTTCGAAGCAGGAACAGGCTGTGAAGCGACGTGCTTGCGCTGGAGGCCTGAAGGTCTGGAGTTCTGAAGTTCTGCTGGCTGGAGGAGGTTCACAGCTGGCTCTGGCGGCTGGTTCTGGAAAGCTCACCAGGAGAAGTGGAGAACAGCGAAAATGGTAAAGCTCTTTGGAGAGCTTAGAAGATAGAACAGCTCTGAGAGCCAAGGAGATGGTCAAGACTCCTTGGAGAAAGCTCTCTGCTCTTAGATGAGAGCCCAGAAGAGGTGGAGAAGACTCTGGAAAAGACTCTTCTTTTTGTGTAGGTGAGAGCCCTGGAGATGGTAAAGACTCTTTGCGTTAGTGAGGGCCCAGAAGATGGACAGGACTCTCTATGTAGGTGAGAGCTCGGAAGAGGGGGAGAAAGCTTTGTTGAAAAGTTGGTTTCATTCACCTTTATAGTTCTGTCCAAAAACCAACCCGGCACGCCTTCCTCATGAATATTTATGAGTCATCAATGCCTCGGGGCGTTGCCTTCTTTGTCTGTTTTCGGCGGGAAAACGCCTCCTCGTGAATAAGTAACGAGTCGTTTGCATATCTCAGCATCACGTTTCTCTTCCCTCTTGGGAAGACAGAGGGGGAGAGGACTGTGGGCAGCCTTGTAAGAAAACTTTGCATCCTTAAATAAGATCCTTAAATAAGATCACTCAAACTTGATACATCACCTGTAACCTCACTTAAGTATCAGTAAATAATAGCATGATTATTCAGACATGCTATAAGCAGTGATACTCTTACTTTCACATAATTCACCGTGAACATGATCAGGACACACATATGTGAAACCACAGGTCAGGCAAATGGCTTAAGTCTTACGTGCGTAAAAGAGTTAATATGCTGAGTTAATCAACATTAACACATAATGTAATACATTATTTACATGGCACATATAGTGATTTTTGTCATTCAGTCCTTTGTTCGTTTCTGGGTTCATCTTCACCTCGGGATAAGCAAGAAGTTCCGGGGTGCTCTCAATTACCACGACAAGGGAAATGGCTCTTGATGAAGAACAGAACGAAAATGAGCCTAAGTTTCATTGTCTAAAGTCCATTAGGCTCATTCCTTAAGATCATCTGTCTTCGTAAATGTCATTTGCAGAGGATGTCCCAGCATTGACCTGCTAACCAACCAATCAGCATGGTTGTTCAGGAATTTGGTTTGACACGGAGAGGAAGATAATATAATTCATCATTCTGTTTTTGAGTCTGTTCACTCACTCCACCGTCATCCGGCTACAGAAGAGAAACGATTTTTACAAAAGTAAACAAAAAAAATTGAGATATGCAGCTGCTAACTTCCCCTCATCATCATATGCACATCAAACAATGAGATTTCCTTAAGACGTAGAGCATATGGCCCTGAACACAGCACTGTAGAATTGGCTTAAAGATTCTTGGCCAGAAACACAAGTCTGTCAACATGTTGAGGCTTCAATGACGAACGGTGACATGTCACAATGTTCCCCCCTGTACTGAACAGCTGTTCAGAAGGTGAGCTTGTAGCGGAAATGCACAGGTATTTCCTCCCTTGCACAGATAGTTGTGGATATTGGCCCTTACTTTGCTCCCACTAGATTAAGGGGTCATCTTCACTATCAGTGTTGCTTGTCAGATGATATGACACCAGCTCTGAAGACACTTCTTGGTTTATTTTGGTGGAATCAGAATCCTCACTGGCTTTTGCTGTTTTAAAGAAACTTCCAAGAGTCTTTTGGCCCTTCTTCATGGGGGGTGCAGGGGAGGCAGTCGATGGGAGGCCCTGCTGTGAGAAGAATTAAAAACATCAATATTAACCAATGTAACATCACAACAGTTTAAGACTTAATTAGACAGTTACAGTTGTATATGATGACTTACCATAGCTGGAGATATGCCAGTCATCTCATCTGTCAGTCTCACTTTAAGTATGACTTTATTCTCCTCGCTGATGTAATTCATTTTGAATCTTGGATCGAGAGTGGTGGCTATGTCAAGTAGATCCTGAGTTTTCAGGTCTCTGTACTTCTCCTGCAGGTATTCCAGGATGTTTGTCTTGAGTGATTTTATAAAATCTGTGTCATCTTCTTGTACAGCCAAAACAGAGGTTTCAAAAAGGTGGAGAACAGAGGAGTTGCTCACATATTGTTCTCCGGAGAGGGCATCAGTGAAGTCGGTCAGTGGGCTTAGAGCATTGTTGATTGCTTCAAGGACTTCAATATCTTGCCATGTGGGAATCAAGTGTCTACACTTCCGATCAGGGGAAAGTACATGTGAAATGGCTGGAAGCTGTTGAAGTATCCTCTGGACCATTGCTTGCCTCAACCTCCATCTTGTTGAGCACTCCATTTTAAGTTTCTGCTCAGGTAGTTTGAGTTCCTTCTTGGCCTCAGCAAGGTCTCTCCTCTGTTTCCAGCTGTGACTGAAGGAGCCCACAATCTTTTTGCAGAGACCTACAGCACACTTAACTCGGGAATCTTTCATTGCAGTCTCTACAGTAAAAACAAAACAAAACAAAAAACGCAGTACATCATCAACTATTATGGGCCTTTTTGTCATTATTATTACCATAATTGCTGTTGTGGTGATACAAACGCAATACAGGTCATTATTGTTTTTGTTATTGTGACTTAATAAAAGAGCTCACCTATTGCCAGATGGAGTCTATGTCCAAAACATTGCAGCCTTGTCCAGTCATTGAGGGAGATGGCCTTTACCATGTTTTGACCGTTGTCTGTTGTGATGCAGGTCAGTTTATCCTCTTTCAGACAGCAAGAGGAGAGGGCATACTTTAATCCCTGTGCTAGGGCCTCACCTGTATGGTCTTCAGGGAAGAAAGCTGTCTGTAAGCACCAGCTTTTGATGGTGAAATCAGGCGTTATAAAATGAACCGTCAGGCTCAGATACAGCTCCATGGTCCGACTGGACCATATATCAGATGTAACGGAAAAACAATTGATTTCCCGCAATTCTGCGTTAACCACAGCACTCTGCTTATTGTACATATCGGGGAGCGCAACGTTTGAAAAGTAATTTTGGGAGGGGATCGAGTACCGTTTGTCGAGAGTGTTTATCACAGGGGTCGGCAACCTTTAACACTGAAAGAGCCATTTCGTTTCCACGGAAAAGACAAGACTGGGAGCCGCAAACACTTTTTGACATCTGAAATGAAGATGTTAGCCTATATATACCGTAAATTCCGGACTATAAGCCGCTACTTTTTTCCCACACTTTAAACACTGCGGCTTATACTCCGACGCGGCTTATACAATGAATTTACCGGTACCGGCTTGGTGCCGCGACGCATCTCGGTGGTGCCGCGCCACCCCTTGGGGCCAACGCTAGGTGCCGTTGCACCGCCATTTCATGGCTCAGTGCCAGGTGCCATGGCACCACGGTGGTGCCTCGGCTCGAGGTGCCGGTGGTGCCGCGGCACCGGTAGCACCCAGTTGTGGCACCACGGTGCCAGGGCACCTGACACCAAGCAGTGTCACTGCAGTGCAACGGCACCCGGCACCGAGCCTTGGTACTGCGGTGCAACGGCAGCTGGCACTGAGCTGTAGTACTGCAGTGCCACAGCACCTCGCGTTGGCCCTGAGGTGCCGCGCGGCACCTTGGTCGTGCCATGGCACCTGGCATCATTAAATGTTCTATTTTCTTCCGATATTTTTCTTTTCTTAGATTTCTCCATACTTGGCCTACCTGGGGTTGAAAGTCTCAATAAATGTACGGCGTTTTGGCGGGCTGTCGGAGAGTGTGTCACATATTTGGAGCGACGAAAAATAATACTATACACACACATATATATATATATATATATATATATATATATAAGTATATGTATATATACATATATACGGCTGACATGTCAAGTGCTGTCAAACGTGTCTGAAGAAGGCGAATGCTGATCACCGAAATTGCACAAGGTCTGAAGAAAGAAGTTAAAAACTTTGACTTAATAAGAAGACACGATACATGTTTTTGAGACAAATAACATACACTTCAATCGGACACTTATAATTTATTTTCCCAAGCCACGCAGAGCCACAACAAAAGGATGAAAGAGCCGTGGGTTGCCGACCCCTGGTTTATCATCTTCCGAAATCCCTCACGTTGTACAGTCTTTATTAGGGTCATGTCTTTTGCTAGGTGATATGCGATAGCTGCTGTGATCTCCTTGTGTCTACTGGAGTTTGGTGGGTATGGCGCTGCATTGTACAAAGTCCTGGTTATTGACATCTGCGTTTGTTTCTTGCCTTGTACACCTTCTTCATACTGTACTTTGTGGTGACGTTTAAGGTGACTGTACAGATTTGTGGTGTTACCTTGTGGTGCTGCAACGAGCAGAGAACACGCTTTACAATGCACCTTGGACTGTTTATCATCGTCTGACTTAAATCCAAAATACTTCCACACCGCTGAATGCGATCCTTTTCTGGGCACGAGTTCGGTTAGGGTAGGTGGGTGACTCTCACTGCTACCTCTTAGGTTTTCGTCATCATTCATTTAACTCTTCTTACTGCTGACTTTTCATCGCTTTACCTCTCACACTCACTGTTTCCAAACGCTCAAGTGCAGGCGGGCATCCTCCACTGAATCACATGATGTAAAGACGCTTTACCATAGGTTGAGGGAGGAGGCAGCGGCAGTGCTGCATTTGGCGGTGCTTGAAAAAATCCGGGAGGGAAGTAGAAGCATTTGTTTGTGATGCAGTGCATGAAATAAAATGCTTAAGAATCATTGTGTTTAGAAATTAGATCACGTGTATGTGTGAATCAAGATTGTGATTTTTTAACAATTTTTTGTGCAGCCCTAATTCATAATATACTTTTTTGATTAAATTATGACAGCCCCAACCCAAAAATGTGCATCACCCCACCGGGCATTGCCCAGTACGCCAAATGGCCTGTCCATGCCTGCCAGTGGACAAAAACAAGAAAATTGAATACAATGCTGGGCTCAGGACATCATGCAACACCACAGGGCCAGTATACAGTAACAACTGTCTGTGCTCAGTTGCTTACCACCGGTCAGCCTCTTTTAGTTACCGTGGCATCCGTGCAAATTCAGATGGGATATGCTGCCTTATATTAGCTAGGTTAGTTGAGATCCTATCTATATGTCTAGCTGGAAGATGCCCATATAATTGTCCTCTAAGCCAGAGATGGATTAGCCATCCGACAACACCCAAGCACACAAGATGCATATGGTCAAGTGGAACCTGAGAAACGGGTCCAAAATCTAACAAATCAAATGAACAGGGACCTATGTGGTGTTCCACATCCTCCTGTCTCAAAAAAAGACTCATTTGTCCTTGAGTTGCTGTTGAAGAGAGGGTAGGTCATGCAGTTATTAATGTACACTCCATTCTGGATGCATTTGTCACACTCATGGTAGCCATTGAATACCTTTGTGTTCTTATAAACGCACAGGCAGGTGTGTCACATATGATGGAATGCAGCGTCATGGTATAGGTTTTTGCTTCAAAACTGAGCCCTGCTTCAGGCTCTGATAGCTCAGTCACAAAATTTGCCAGAAGGGCCCCAGAGGAGTCTGTTTTTTTTGTACCAGAAAATAGCCCTATTACCACTGGCTCCTTCATTGGCACACTGGCAAGGAGACCCAAAATTGGCCAGAGTTGCACATTAGAGCTCTTAAAAAGTGGCAAACCATATATACATATCTGTAACTTTAAACATGCACCTTCAATCAGTGTCTCCTTCTATCAAGACAGGGTTCGTCTGAAGGCTGATAGTATTCCAAAGTAATGATAAAGACAATAACGTAGTTCCTTCACTGAATAATTGGTTCTTGTTTGCAAGAGAGTTCTTCAATCTTTTGGCTGCTAAGGGTGATACACAGTATGAATGGCTAAGAGAGCAGACTGTGTAATGTCTGAAACCCTGTATGTTAAGTCCCAGCTGGAATGACAACTGGAGAGGACTTCAGATTCCTCACAGTCAGAGCTTGTTGCCTTAAAGTCAGGCTCACAGTCATAGTAACTGTTCTCTACTCCATCTGAAGCAGGAGCTACTGTTGTGGTTTCAGCAAAGATTTCCCCTTGGGACTCCCCTATAACCTTAGGGTAGAGTACCAATCTCTTTGGTTGGTACTGTGGCTACAGAAATATCCTCACAAATATCCCAAAGCCTTCTAACAAAGTCTACTCTTGCTCTCCTTCTCAGTGCTGAATTGGACACTGGTGTTTTACATCTATTAATTTTGATTCAAATGAAAGTGATCCATGTTGTAAAAAAAATTGGGGAACAATTGTATCCTGATAAAAGGTTGTTTATACTTTTCTGTGACAAGCAGCCATTGTGTGGTCAAGATCTGCAAAAGAAAGATGAGAGCTTTACACTTGGAAGGGGACTTTACTGTCATGTGCACAAATAGGTTATACCTGCATTTGTCCTTAATAAAAACAACAACAGCAACAAAAAACATTTAAAACATTTCAGAGAAAACCCAAACTTGATATTTCACCACCAACTGTACTCCAAATGTTTTTATTTGTATTTTAACAAACTGACACTGCTGGGTTATGTTTGAGTCTACTTTCTGAGCTATCTATCCCCATGTATCCTTGCTTATGCCGCGTTTCCACTACGTGGTACCGGCTTGACTTGATTTGGCCTTTTTGTGTTTCCATTACGAAAAAGGACCTGGAATCTGGTACCCGGCACTACTTTTTTGGTATCACCTCCGCCAAGGTTCCATGACTGGGGACCAGATACTAAAAGGTGACATGTAAACACTGCAGACCACTGATTGGTCAGAGAGTTGTCTCTGTGACCTGCTGTTTTGTAAAAGACAGATGCAAAGTTTACAGTAAATATAGCGGTAGGTTAATCCACATGATGACAGCCCAAAAACTACACCACGGTCGGTCCAGGAGATTCAGATGTAAAAATTCAGCATGAGCTTGACACCCAACAAGTGAGTTTATCAGCAACTCTCTGAGCTACGACACGGAAGTAATGCGCCGCATCTCTATGATGTCCAGGTACTCTAAAGTCGGTAGCATCCAGTAATGGAAACGGTCTCCAGGAATAGGACCTGGTACCTGAGTCGAGCCGAGCCGAGCCGAGCTGAGCCGAGCCGGTTCCACGTAGTGGAAATGCGGCATTAGTTTTTTTTGTCATTGATTGATTAGGCCTGACTTGGAAGTGGCAGTCAAATATGCAGTGTCTCCTATACTAATGTCACAGTTGTACACTTGGAATGGGTGTACATGGACAATGCTATGTGGTTTGATCTCAAACAGAAGTTCAGACATTATAGCGTTACTACTAACAGTGTTCCAAGTGGGGGGGTATTTAAAGAACCACCTGAGACTGCTGAGTTGTCTTTGAGTCCACTCTTGAGAGGTAAATCATTGAGTATCCTTTTTTGGTTATAGTTGTTATTGATTGATTGAGTCTTAAATGGACTTGGCAGCAGTGTGTATGGTGTTGCCTATGAATGACGTCACATGTACTGGTATGCATCACAATGCTCTATGGCTAGGTCTTCAACAGATGCATTAGCACTCCTCTGTGTAGGAACTAAGGTGTAATTCATTATTCCCATGGAATCAGGTGCGCTGGATGATGTGAGCAACTATTGCCCCTTCGTACACACGAGCTGACTACACTTGACATGAATGGTTTATATAAAATGTATTCACCACCTGTAGTTGGTCTTGACCACAGAGCTGGATACTGGATACAGATACTGGATTGTCATTGTACTATGCCAAACTTAAAGATGTTTCATTCATTTATAGTATAGTATATGTTGAAGATTGTGACCTCTGATGCTGATTTTTTTGCCTAATTGACCTCTGCAGGGCTTCGGTCAGGAAGCACACATGACATCAGTAGAGTTTATAACATTTACTGAAAAACTGTATAGATACAGTGATGTGTTCTGGGTACAGAGCAGTTTCTGAAAATATATGACAATAAATAAAAGACCGATGTATCACTGTGTACTGTTGTAAATCAAATACAGTGAAAAAAACACTTCAGAGTAAATAAATTACATTCATATCAGTATAAATCACCTAGTATTCATGAGTGCTACATAACCTTTAATCATGTATCATGCACATGTAGAATGAAAGTAATCTGAAGGCTAATGGCCATACAACAACTCAGTTAGCTTAAACTATGCTAAATCGCGATTATGCTAACGAGTAAAAATGGACATTTTAAAGAGTCCAAATATACACCAGGAGCTAAACAACCCTATCAGAAGAGGTAAGTAACATGTACACATTCATTTCACATCACTACAAACTCAACATACATCATCAGTGACTGCGGCACCACTGTAAGTATGTCAAATGGCGAACGTGAAGAAAGGACAAGAAAGTGCACAAACCGTCTTCAGAATAAAATGCCCACTTCAAAATAAAAGCATGAATACATTAACATTTCTAACTTTAAGAATTCTTAACAGTATAATAGAGGGTATGCACGTGACGTCACCACTGGCAGAAGTCACTGCGGTTACGTCCACTGAGTGACAGAAAGAGGGAGATGAGTAGCGGCTTTGGCTTGAATACTGCGAAAACTTTAGAACAATCTAAAAAATGGGGAAGAGCTGTTGTGCCATTGATTGTATAAATAGGTTTAAAAAGCACTCGGAACTATCGTTTTAGTGGCTACCTACAGCCAAAGACAGAGGAAGCAGATGAATTGCTGCAATTTGTAGAAATAACTGGAATCCAGACAATGAAACCTGGATTTGTGGTTGCCATTTCATGTCAGGTAACATTAATTTATGCTGTGTTCTTGAGTAAAATCATACGTTAAATTGCATATGGTTTTGGCTAACGTTACTTCTTAGTAAAGCTCTTAATGTTAGCATCTGTCATTTAGTTCTATATTTCATAACTGAAACTTTTTTGTCTTCAATTGTGTGATTATGAACCTTGTGCTCTACATAATTTGTAAACTATCTTAAAGTGAGGCTAACCTAGTTTTCCAAATAAGGGGGTACTCTAGCACAAAGCTGCTGTAGCTGTGTTCTATCAAGTATTTGGATGGTAACTATACTTAAATATCCAAAGTACCAGTAGATCATCCACTCACTTAGGTCAATATTAAGGGTTAAACTACAGTAAATCAGTAGTGAACTGTGAGCACTACTGCTGGGCCTTTACCTTGGCAATCACCGCCAAGAAAATATGTCTGCACTGATAGAAAACCTCCAAAACAATAGTATGTTGAACTGAAAGCACGTACCAGCTGTAATCCTCTAATTAACGATGACAAGGATGTCAGCAACTCTTTGGCTTTTGTATGCTTTCAGGCTTTGCATTGTGTATTTTCCCAGCATTGAAATCAGGTTCACATAAATGTCAGGATATGTGATTTCCGGCCACATATCAATGTTCATAGACCACTTGTTGTTTGGTAGTTGTATGTATCCATGTCCAGTCCAATTGTCTTTAATTTCATGTTATATTCCACATTTTTCCCAGTCTCGCTGTAGTTACTGCTATACTCCGCCATGTTGAGCCGGTTTGTTTTTGCCACTCAGTCTGACCTAGAGGGGCGTGGCCCAGGGGGGAAGTGACGTATCTGCATTCCCTCTATAAGGGGAAAGAAGAAGATAATGTAAATCGTGTACAATTTTGACCCCTGTACTTTTTTTATGTATGGCACTGAATGAGAGAGAAATGAAAATACACAAGAGTAACATATTCACATAAAATTGTTATACTTTCGTTTAAGTCCTTTAGGAGTGACAAAGACAAAAACAAGGCTCTCAGCTCAATTTTCAACACACTAAGGGATGCTTTTTTTATTTTGCAATTTACTTTTATGAATGTGATATTTACCCATAATAATTATGGTGCTCCTAAAAATTTTAGCGAGGAACACCAGTGCTCCTTGTGATAAAAGTTAGTCTGGAGCCCAGTTATATGGCCATCAATATAGCATAGCTTGTTGGCTAATATAGTGAATGCCAATAGCAACTTTGGCTACCACTAGCCCTGTGACTTATTGTAAGTTCAACTCTTAACTAGCATCTGACATCCATATGCGCCTCAAAAGTCACTACACAATGTTGCTGTAATTGTTATTTTCAAATATAGCCTCTTTGTCGCCTATAACAATCATTATTTTACATCAGACACAATCACTGCAGCTTTCCACTTTCCAGGCTATAACAACCAACTATTCTATTAAAACAGACATATAACTACCTGAGGTGAACGAAGTTATATTTGGTAAAAATCAATCATCATGCAAGTCTAACATATACTTTGAATCAAATACTGCAAATCAGAACAAAAAACCTGAGTACTCACCTAAAAAACCTAAATCGTGTGACACTGGATGACAATGCAGCTTGACAAATTGGACCAGTGAACTTCGCAGAATGGGGTAGACTCAAGGTAACAACTAATAGATTTTATCTTATTTTTTAATTTTTCCTTTATTCAGAAATGTGATTACTTACAATTATTCAATTATGAGGCTTTTTTATATTTAAATGCATTTCTTCGCTTTCATTAATTCCAAAAGTTTAAGACATATCAGAGGACATACACCTCCGTGATTTCATTATTTTTTTTTATATTGGTTTCATTCCACTAAATTCTGGGGCAAACTCAAAACACTGAGGTGAACCAAATCTGTCCTGACGTGTATCCGTCCTGAGATGTGACCAAATCCCGCTTTCGCACACTTTTAGTGCTTTTGGCTAAGTCCTGTGAAGAGGCATTTCAGTGGACTGGCAACGAACATCTAATTTCTATTAAGTTATTTCCCAGGAATAAAGCATCATGGCATCTGGGCATATCATGGCGAGCAGTAGATGTGCCTTTGAATGTCCCTCGATGTGTGCAAAGGAAAATATACTATTTTTCTATAGCCTTTGTGCTTTTCATTGTAATTGAATTTTTTATTTGAATGAATCCCCAAGCCCACGGAGCCTTTAAAAATTATGTGTAAGGTAAAATGAGGCCCAGTGGCCAGAGATTAGTATCTGAACACTTTAGATGTTGAACTAACTGGGGTTTAAAGCTTAATTCTGATTGTTCAATCACACCTAGAATATACAAAAGAAACATGTTAGCCCAGATTTGTATTACAACTTTGGCCCAGATCAGCATTACAACTTTTAAAAACTCAGCATTCAGTGTTGGTTGTGTGATGGGAAACTGTTCTGGGCCAAATCCGTAAGCCAGCAAAACTCTGGAACTGTGTGAGAGAGCAGAAAGACAGATCAGATGGAAATTTGGTCCAAAGTCAGAAAACATCTGTAAGCAAATGGATCTAAATGCTTTAATGCGGATCTGACCCAAAGGTAATTGCTATCTGGGATTAGGAGGAAAATGTGTGTTTTGTCATTTGAGTCACATTTCTAAAGTTGCTTAAAGTTTCCAAACAAATTTTAGAAGTAGTCAAAGGTGCTGTATGTAAGAATTATATTCCAAGTAATCATGAAATGACCCTGACTGTCACCAGACATTAAGGAATCATGTTCATTTCAAATACTGATATCACTGACAGTAGTAGTCCAGCCACAAAATTTACCTCTGAAAAGCTAAGTGTCACCCCCTAAATAATGTTTATGCAGTCATTTTGTGTTTTGGCCTGATGCTCCACCCATCACCTATCTCCCAAACATGAAGCCAGTAGTGTTTCAGCATCCAGGTTGCCAGTTCCCACTGAGCTGCAGCTGGAACATTTCTGATCATAAATGTCTGACGTTACTAAACCTAAAAGGCCTCTTAATATTCCCAAATACATTGTGACAAAGTGAGAAACAAAACAAGGATAATATGTATAGGAGATGCTTTTGAAACATCTCCCGCGGTCTCCCCTGGCTCTCAATGTCTCTTACTGGGTGGTGAGACCACGGGCCCGAGCCATGATGTCTTCTCCCCAGCCGAGCCATGATGTCTTCTCCCCAGCCGAGCCGTGGTGTTTTCTCCCAGCCCAGGCTAAGGTGAAGAGACCACGGTCCGGCCCCAGGAGAAAACACCACGGCCCAGGTGAAGAGACTTGGCCCGGTGTAAGTACTGGTGTAGGACTTGTCGCTTGCCATGGTGGCTCCATGTAGTAGATGCTCATGCTGGATCAGGTAACCCCTTGTCTGGGGGGAGGGGGAGGGGATACCATGCTCTACAGCAGGTGTGTCAAACTCATTTTAGTTCAGGGGCCACATTCAGCCTAATTTGATCTGAAGTGGGCCGAACCAGTAAAATAATAACAATGAAAAAAGTAAAATTAGATTATGCTCAGGTTTACATCTACAAAGTTTCCTTAAAAATCTGAATAACATGAACAACTTGAATTGTCTTTAGAAAAACAAGTGCAATTTTAACAATATTATGCCTCGTTTTATCAGTTTATCATTTACACATGTGCATTACAATTGCACAAAACATTTAGTAACAGGCAGAACATTGGTAAAATTGAATTTACTTTTCTTAAGACATTTCCGTTTGATCATATTTGTTCAGGTTATTCACATTTTTTGTAAAAGTATAGTTTGGTAATGTAAACATTTTCATATAATTTTACTTTTTTACATCAAAAAAACAAAAAGAGAATTTGGGGTTGTCATTATTTATAGGATATTATGATAATATTTTACTGGTTCTGACCCACTTGAAAAGTAATCGGACTGAATGTGTCTGTATGTGGAACCTGAATTAAAATGATTTTGACACCATTGATTGTAAATATCTTCAGTATAATTTTTGTATTTCACAAATTCATCCCGCGGGCCGGATTGGACCCTTTGGTGGGCCAGATTTGGCCCCTGGGCCGCATGTTTGATGACTGTGCTCTACAGTATTTTAAATGTGATTGCAGTACCAGTTTTGGCCACAATCCTACATTCAACTCCTTTAAATTTGTTTCTAAGTGCTGTTTGGGAAAAAAAGTTGCAAGGGTAGTCTGAAACGTTTCTAAAGCTAGCAACAAAAGTGCCAAGTTGGCGTCATTGGTGATTACCCATCGCGCCTAGTGTCTACAGTTCAAGCCTTCGGGGGACAGTGTTATGATCTGGGGTCAATTCAGTTGGTCAGGTAAAGGTTCACATTATTATTTGCCCAAAAAATGATGGAAAGAAATTTTATGACATTAGATAAGCTTCAGAGCAAATGCATGCCATAAAAGTGTGGGGCACTTTTTTATTTTTTGGCCAAGCTGTGTATTACAAATTATTAAAATTAAATTTATTAAAAATAAAATTTTGTATCATTTTGAACAATTGTTACTACCTAATCTGACTACAAAATGATGGAAATGCTAAAAGCTACAACAACTATTAACAACACCCAAAATTCTTAAAACTTGTTAATGACTCCTCTGGAGATGAACTACAACCACTGGATCTGTGAGAAGTCCTTCACTGTTGTCCACAGAGACTTTGGTGCTGCACCCAAGCATTACGATGGCAGCGAAAACCATGGTCCTTCAGTAGAATTGTAGAAAAAGCCATGTTCTATTCTTTTGTGTGAACATGTGAAAATTGTGTGTAATTGTCCTCTTGCAAGTGTGTTCTTACCTAAGAACAAATCCTATGTCAAAAAATATCAGTGAATACCAAATTCTATAAAAATGTTGGATTTCAAGAATAAGTAAAGAACGATTCAATAGAGGTGGGAATGTCCAATACTACAACAATATGTCACTATTCTTCAGTAGAGTTCTCAGGTGTCTGTGTCTGTGACTTTTTACTTTTCTTATTACATTTTAACAGAAATATCTGAATTTTCAACAAGCTCATTACTTTCGAAATTAGTTTTAATGTGTTTAAGAAGGGCTATGACTTATTTTTACTTTTTTTATTGTGCATCATAGCACTTCCCAGCATAAAGACATACTTTAGTCTACACCAGAAGTGTCCAATCCTGGTCCTCGAGGGCCGGTATCCTGTATGTTTTAGATGTATCCCTCTTCCAACACACCTGATTCAAACGATAAGACTATCATCAAACTCTGCTGAAGCCTAATAATGACTGCCAGGTGTACTGGAAGAGGGAAACATCTAAAATATGCAGGATACTGGCCCTCCAGGACACCCTTGATCTACACAAATAGAACAATAACACATAGAAAGATGAGCCCTTGGTATATATCACACATGACAGACATAGCAATATTAAACACACAGCAAGGTAGAGAAATACAGCTGACTTTTTTTCTCTGAGTTAATTTCAGACTGAAGAAATTGAGACAGTGCAAGATTTATACTGCGCTTTTCCTTTTACCAGGTATTTGTACTTTTACTTGAGTATAGAAATTGTGGTGAATTGATCATGTTAGCATTCAGGTTTTTGGTTGTAGCCATCACTGATGATCTCAAAGAGTTGAAGACTTTTCTTGGAGTTTCTAAATCCAGTCCTTTCTCCTCTATTTCATTGTATGTTACTGTGGATAAATGAAGGTCAGCTGGTTTCCATTGTAATCATATGTTACAAAGGTCCACTTTCTCTGCAACCCTAAAGCAGCACCCCTTCTGAGCAGAGCACAAAACTGCACAGTCAGCAAACAGCTCCAGCCCATTTGCTATAATCGGCCGTTATCATCCAGGAGCCTCATGGCAAGGTCGTTGGGTATGATGGAAGTTGATTTTGATGTTGGATTTTTGAACGTGTCCTTGTCTTAACTTCATGTTTTGTTGGCCCGGTCATAGGGAAATTCTCGTTTTCACTTGCATTATGAGGTTTAGGTTAGTATTTTTGTTTGGTATAGTTCATAAAAGGAAGATCCAAGTACAGCTAACACATTAAAACCTCTTAAAGAAGATAAATGTAGTATTAATTTAGTTTTTTTTAAACTTTATTTAGCCATATGAAGTCCCATTGACATCTTTTACGAGGGTGACCTGGCCAAGAAGTCAGCAGCATGTGCTATGATTAACACAAGTTTAAAAGATAAATAAATAACAAAAAATTAAAACAGATGATGATTTAGGAAATACAGTTCAACACATTAAGTGTAATAATTGAGGTCAGCAACAATTATAAACACAGGCACTGTCCAAAGGATTCTTGCTGTCTATCCGTATCAGAATACTTTATTATTCCCAGGGGAAATTATTGAAAGTCTAGTCAACAATAAAAAGCTTGGAATGAAATTAGTTGTGATATTTTCAGATCAGATAGTAGGGTATTACAGGCAGAGGAGGCGGAAAACTAAAGGCTCTGGGAACATTCTGATAATAAATGTCACAAGTCTATAAGGCATAAAGGCTATTGGTTCTTTGCAGAGGAGAAAATAGATAAGATGGAACCAAACCAAGAAGAGCCTTTTAGATCAGAGACAACCGATGGGTATACTTTTGGGAACTCAAAGAAGGCCACTCAGCTTTTGCATATAATTCACAATGGTGAGTGACACAGCTACAACCAGTGATGAATCTTAAGGCACAATGATAGACATTAATTAGTTAAACCATTCAACTGGCCTATTTAAAATAAAAGATCATACGAATATCTAGTTTACTGTGCAAGTATATGTCGTCTTCCATTAAAGAGTTGTAGTGGTCAGTACTATCGTTAAAAAGCTGATTGCAGTCAAATGTAGAAATATTCAAAAGGAAAATTTGAAGGAAAATATGTGTAAGCAATTGCGCATGCAAATAAGATTGGTTTACTAACATTTTATAATCAAGACCTACGTCACCAGGTAGACAGAATATATCAAATATATGCGCTACAGTTAAGGGAATAATGAGTTGTTTCGTAATTAAAGGGACTATGAGGACTTTCTAAGTGATCTTGAAAAAGTCTCATTCATACATACATATATATATATATATATATATATATATATACATATACATATATATATATATATATATATATATATATATAAAATGTGTATATATATATATATATATATATATATATATATATATATATATATATATGTATATATATATATATATGTATATATATATATATATATATATAAGGCCTGTAACGGTACACAAAATTTTCGGTTCGGTACTTTTTCGGTTTTGAAAGCCACGGTTCGATTTTTTTCGGTTAGGTATGGGAAGAAAGAAAACCCCTCAAAATGTCTTTAATACATTTATGAATTTTTGAAAATTTTTCCCCCAATTTTTGGACACAATAGAATATAGAAAAACAGGAATATAATTCTGTTGTTATAAATCAAATAGAAAATAAAATGAATTATTGATATTACTAAATGTATTTTAAACATTAGTATTGCACTTTTCCCTGACAAGTACTTTTAAACAAACAACAAAAATCAAATCACAGTTCTGTCAGCTCACAATCTGCATAAAAATACCAAAAAAATTCCACATGAAGTGCAACATTAACAAGAGGACAAACTAATATTCTAAACTGAAGAGCAACTTTGACAACAAAAAAATTAACCAAACTATTTATTTTAGGACAGATAACAAACTTTTTAGGCCACTTTGTGTACGTGCATGTGCAGGGTGCGATTTGTCGGGGGGATGTTTTTGTTTTTGTCTTTTTTTTTTGGTCGGAGCCGGGGGTGGGGTGGGGGGGTCCATAACTAACATAACTAACGCTGACGTGGAACAAAAGTGAAACTTTATATTCTTTCAACGTCCAACTCCGGGTTCTATTCCTCTGTTATACAGCGTGTGTGTGTGAGAGACAGACAGACAGACAGAGCTAGTGTAAATGTTTTAGAACTACCGTAGTTCATAGGCAGCAAACAACATCCGTCTTATTAACATCTGTTTCCCTGTTGTTGTCTTTCACCGGGACCTGAACTGATCCCAAACAGGATTGTAATGATGGCGGAGGGTCTCCAGTCTCTTCCTTCCAGGTTCACATCATATTTGTTGTTGTTGTTTTGGTGGGTTTTTTTTTACCTTATATCAGCTGCTACTTCGCATTTCGGGTCAATGTGCGTGTTCTTCAATATGTCCGTGTGGAACTTGCGCGGATTTAAAGTTCCGCATCAAACAACGTCTTTTGTTCCTTTTTCTTTTTCTCAACATACTGTACCGTTTCGGTACAGCTGTGTACTGAACCGAACAGGTGTGTACCGAAACGGTTCGGTTTGGTACGTGTACCGTTACAGGCCTAATCTATATGCCTGATCGTAGTCTGCAATTTAAAATGAGATTATCAGCGCCAAAATAGGTTATTTCCGAATGCTATTTCTCAGCTTCCCCCACTACCCCTTGAAACGGAGCTGCAAGGGTTAGGGGTTGAAACATTCTCCTATGAAATGGGACAACCCGTCGTGACCTGTTACATCGTCAGCAGTCATTGATGAACAGATGCGACAGCTTTGTTTCCAAAAGTATTCATCAGTCCGTCAGTAGCTGTAACCACCTCTGCTGCATGGGCTTGGTCATCTTTTTGTAGCTATCAACTATAAACCACAGAAATGTGATCTATAACACATTGAAACAGCATTAAACAGTCGATCAAATGATTAAGTTATTTATGAAGAAAATATGTACATTTGTGTGTTTCTTTCATTGCACTGCTGCACTTTTTGGCTCTGTTTACCTCCATCTTGTCAATGATTCGAACAGAATTATGGGAACTATATTTCGCTTTGCAAACTTCACCCTGCAGACTAGGCTTCTCTCTCTTAATCCTCTTCTGGGCCTGGTGGTGCTTGAGGCAGTCAGTAGCTTCTTCATCTGACTCGGTCTGCAGCTATTCTTGGCGTTTCGTCTACAGAGAAGCCTTGGTTTGTCACCGCTCTCTCCACAGTTCTTCTCCACATTTCTCTGGGTCACCCTCTTGACCTTCTTCCCTGTGGCGGAAAACATTGAGTTTGTGTTTAATGTGGACTGTTTCCTTCCAGCACCCTGCTCCATACAGCAACACACAGAGAACATTACATCTGTAAATGCTGATTTTCGTGCTGGTGCATATGTTGGTGCTCCTCCATACTGCTCTCTGAGTTGCAAAAGCTTGATTTGATTTACTGATTCTAGCCTCTACCTCTTTTGTGCAGTTCCCATCATCAGTAATTTTGCTGCCAAGATAGGTTAACTCCTCTAGTCTCGAGAAAGACTGTGCCTTAATCTTCAATACATTACAACTTAACTCAATATTTCCTGGGGTTTTGAGCCTCAGGTGACATCACTCACCACATTTAATATTCTGTATGTTTAACAACTGAAATTCCATTGAGCTGGTTGTATGTTACATTATATACTGTTGTCTGTGTAGGTTCTCATTTGCCCAGGTCATCATTCTTCTTGGTAGTTCTTCTTGGTTCAACTGGACTGCTTCAGCTCTTTTGAAAATATTTCGTCTCTCATCCAAGAGACTTCTTCAATTCTAATAACTGGTGGGGGAAAAGTGGATTTATAAACCTGCAGGGGGAGTGGTCTGTGTAGGTGTTAATACCAATTTAAGTGTTAGGGTCATGGTGGGTGGGTGGGGGGGGCCTGGGGGTAGGGTTGTTGATGGGTATTGTGTGTGAGTTTCAGGGTCGTTGACCAGAGGGGTGGGTTACTGTCCAAATCCTTTGTGGGGGGTGGGGGTTTGTTTGATTTCAGGTGAGTCCAGGGTGAGTCCAGGTGTGCAAGGTTCTTGGTTGAACACTGTTTGAAAATATTATTTAAAATGGTGTTATAGGTTTTTGATAAGTATTGTCTCAGACCACCACCTCTTCTTAGGGAGGGATTTCCACTTAAAAAAAATGGCTTCTTTGACTCCTCTCTCAAACCTTTTGTCTTCTCTGGCCAATATTCTGACTCAAAGGAGTGTCCTTTTTCTTCCAAGTGAAGATGGACTGCAGAGTCTCGGCCTCAGGTGGAGGCTCTCCAGTGTTGATGCATTTATGGAGGGGTTGTTAGGTTTCTCCTGTATATAAGCCCATACATTCCTCACTGCACTGAACAGCATAGACCACGTGGCTTTGCTTCTCCCTAGGTAGTTTGTCCTTGGGATGTACGAGAGCCTGTCTCAAGGTGTTGGGGGTGTTGTGATTTTTCGTTTTCGTCGATTGGAAGCTCCAAAGAGAAGTTCAGGATGCACTTGGTCTCAGTTTAATAATTTTTTTTGATCACATGTGAAATATAAAAGCCAGCACTGTTCTCTCTGGACAAGAGCTCCCACAGGGATTCGAGTCAAAGAGCCCCGAATACCGGGTCCGACTGACAATTATCTTCTTGGGTGACTCCACCCCGAACAATGGGTTGGACTTCACAACGTCATCTGACTCTGTCTTCTGATTGGACCTCACCTATTGACGTAACTTGCCAACCATCAGTCCACGTCTTGTTACTGGGATGTGCTACACAAAGTGTCATGACTGTTGATTTAGACGTGTATCAATTGGAATGTGAGGTCCTAGCTCCTGTATGTAATAGACTGAGTACAGAGGCAGAACCCAAAAGCAAGACCACAAATACCGAATAAGATTTAGTGTTTTTATTAAACACTTTTACAGAAGAAAAAACTCTACACAGAGAATATTTGTCTTCTGAGAGGCCTCCGGTTCCGGGGGTAAACGTCTGGGCTGCGGGTGGGATAGACAGACGGCCGACTCGGCCGAGTCGGGAAAACCCCCACGGAATCCCCACTAGGGACAGACAGAGGGTGGTCAATAGACAAGCCAGGTCATACACGGGAAAACAATCAATCGAGCAACGGTACATAGGGGACGAGCAAACTCACGGTAGTAATCCAGGCGGAGGTCGAAGCACAGGTTAACGTTGGAGGCTGAGGTAATAAAGGGAGCAGGCAGAGACGAAGTCGGGTACGAACCAGGTCGGGAACAGGCAGGCAGGAAGAGGTCAGGCTGAATCGAAGGTCGAGGGACGAAAACAGGTCAAACACGGCAGACGAACAAACAGGATCCAAGAAACGCTGGTAAGTGAATACAACGAGTTGCAGAGCACAAACTGGCAAAGGAACAGGGGAAGACACAGGGTTTAAATACACAAGAGGGCGGGAAGACAATGAGACACAGGTGGAGATAATCAGGGAGGAGCAAGGTAATCAGGTGAAAGGTGAACACAAAAGGAAGTAAAGACAACAGACAAGACACATGAGGGAAACTTAACAAAATAAAACAGGAAATGACAAACAAAACAGAAAAGACAGACAAAGTCCAGAAGCCGACATGACAGTACCCCCCCCCCTCTAGGGGACGGCACCGGACGGCCCAGGAACCTCCGGGTGGCGCTGATGGAACTCCCGAATCAGGTCCGGGTCCAAAATGTAGGAGGCGGGCACCCAGGAACGTTCTTCAGGGCCGTATCCTTCCCAGTCCACCAGGTATTGGAACCCTCTCCCTCGCCGGCGAGCCGCCATGAGCCGGCGCACAGTGTAGGCTGGATCCCCATCGATGATCCGGGGTGGAGGCGGTGGCTGGGTGGGAGGGACCAGTGGACTCTCCTTGGCGGGTTTGACTTGACTGACGTGGAAAGATGGGTGGATTCTCATAGTCCTGGGTAATCTGAGTCGCACAGAAACAGGATTAATAACCTTAGATATAGGGAACGGGCCCACGAACCTGGGTGCCAGTTTCCGGCTCTCCACCCTCAAAGGGAGATGACGGGTAGATAGCCACACCCGCTGGTCCTGCTGGTAGATCGGAGCCGGGGTCCTATTACGATCGGCTGCTGCCTTATAGACTCCCGACGCCTTTAACAGAGCCTGTCTGGCACGAATCCAGGTCCTCTTGCATCGCCGTATCAGAGCCAGGGCCGACGGGACGCTGACGTCCTTCTCCAGAGCCGGGAACAAAGGGGGTTGATAACCAAAAACTACGTGAAACGGAGACAGACCAGAGGAGACACAGGGTAACGAATTGTGGGCGTATTCCACCCAGATCAGCTGGCGGCTCCAGGACGAGGGGTTGTGAGAGGCCAACACTCTAAGGCCGGTCTCCAACACCTGATTGAGCCGCTCAGTCTGACCATTAGATTGAGGGTGGTAGCCCGAGGACAAACTGACAGAAGCCCCAATGAGGGAACAAAAAGCACGCCAAAAACGTGCCACAAACTGAGGGCCCCTATCAGACACAATATCCTTAGGAAACCCATGCAAACGACAAACGTGACACAGAACCGCCTCTGCGGTCTCCTTAGCAGAGGGGAGCTTAGGTAACGGGACAAAATGTGCCCTCTTAGAAAAACGGTCCACAATAGTAAGGACAGTGGTATTACCTTCAGACGGGGGTAGGCCGGTTACAAAATCCAATGAGATATCCGACCAAGGTCTCCTAGGGACTGAAAGAGGAAGTAACTGACCAACCGGGGGCTTATTGGAAGACTTGCATGCAGCACAGACGGGACAGGATGCGATGTATTCCGTCACTAACTTCTCCATGGCCGGCCACCAGAAGCGTTGTTTAATGACGAACATGGTCTGCTGGACTCCCGGGTGACAGGACAGCTTAGAAGAATGAGCCCAGTGAATGACCTGTGGGCGGAGGTTAGGGGGAACAAACAGACGGTCTGGCGGGACGCCAGCCGGGATGACACAGTCCTTTAAAGCATCACACACAGCCTTTTCAATCTCCCAGTGCACCGCCCCCACCACACAGGACTTAGGCAAAATAGCTTCAGGTTCAGTACTCACTTCATCAGGAGTAAATAGTCTGGACAGAGCATCAGGCTTCACATTCTTTGAGCCGGGCCGGTAGGAAAGAGAAAAATTAAAACGGGTGAAAAATAACGCCCACCTGGCCTGACGAGAGTTGAGACGTTTGGCGGTCCGCAGGTACTCCAGGTTCTTGTGGTCAGTCCATATCAGAAAAGGCACCTCCGTTCCCTCCAGCCAGTGTCGCCATTCCTCCAGCGCGACTTTAATGGCTAACAGCTCTCTGTTGCCGATGTCATAGTTGCTCTCCGCTTTAGTTAGTCTTCTGGACAGGAAAGCACAAGGGTGGAGCCTGTTATCTTTAGGTGACCGCTGCGAGATGACCGCTCCAACCCCCAGGTTAGAGGCATCCACTTCCACGACGAACTGGAGGGCTGGATCCGGGACCGACAGGACAGGGGCCGAAGTGAAGATGTCCTTTAACCTCTTGAAGGCGGTTTCGGCTTCAGAACCCCATCTAAACACAGACTTAGGAGAGGTTAGGGCATGCAGGGGGGCAGCCACACTGCTGAACCCCCTAATAAACTTCCTGTAAAAGTTGGCAAAACCAAGGAATCTTTGCACATCCTTCCGACAGCTAGGGGTTGGCCAATCCCTCACAGCACTGACCTTGTCCGGGTCCATCTGTACACTTCCCTCCGCAATGATGAACCCCAGAAAAGACACAGACGGGCGGTGGAACTCACATTTCTCTGCTTTCACAAATAACTGATTTTGTAAGAGTCTCTGGAGTACCTGACGGACGTGTTGGACATGTGACGTCTCATCCGGGGAAAAGATCAGTATGTCATCTAAATAGACAAACACGAAGACATTGAGCATGTCACGTAGTACATCGTTCACTAATGCTTGGAAGACAGCGGGGGCATTTGTGAGACCAAACGGCATTACTAAGTACTCGTAATGGCCACTGGGGGTGTTAAACGCTGTCTTCCACTCATCACCTTCTCTGATCCTGACCAGATGATAGGCATTGCGGAGGTCTAACTTAGTAAACACCTTGGCGCCATGTAAAAGTTCAAAAGCCGATGACATGAGTGGTAATGGGTATCTATTTCGGACAGTTATATCGTTTAGACCACGGAAGTCTATACAGGGGCGGAGACTCTTATCCTTCTTGTCAACAAAGAAAAACCCTGCTCCAGCAGGGGACGAAGAGGGTCTAATTAAACCAGCCGCCAATGACTCATCGATGTATTTCTTCATGGCGGTGGTTTCCGGGCCAGACAGGGAATACAATCGTCCCTTTGGGGGATTGGTACCAGGGCGCAGGTCTATGGCACGATCATAAGGTCTGTGAGGAGGCAAAGAAGTAGCACGAGCCTTATTAAACACTTCCTTGAGATCATGATAACACTCAGGTACCTTATTAAGAGCAGGAAAGTCAGTCTCAGGTTCCTTCACGGTCTCCACTGAAGCCACCACTGGCTGGACAGGAACGGACGAAGAATCCTGGGTACGGGTCTCTACCCTGTGGGTGTCACAGCCCTCACCCCAGGACTGAATCTCTCCTGTCTTCCAATTGACCCGCGGGTTGTGTATGGTAAGCCACGGGTGACCCAGAATAAGGGGTTGGGAGTCTGAGTGATAGATATGAAAACATACTTCTTCTGAATGGCCATCATTGAAACTGAGAGAGACTGGTTGAGTACGCAGCACCACACGACAGATGATGTGATCGTCTATGGCCCGTGCCTCCAGGGGACGCTGTACTGGCACCAGAGTCAGTCTAAGCCGCTTAGCCAGTCTCTCATCCATAAGGTTAGCGTCCGAGCCGGAATCTATCAGGACGGGGTGCTGTAGAGAAACAGAATCAGAGGACAAACAGACCAATGGCTGCACCCGAGGAGAGTTTAGCATACACACAGTCCGGCTCAAAAGAGAGCCCTCACCTGCCGGAGTTTTGGGCCTCAGCGGACAGCTGGCGACCCGATGTCCCTCTTGACCACAGTATAGACAAAGTCCGGTAGTCAAACGACGGCGATGCTCTTCTGCGGACAGACGTGTGCGGCCTAATTGCATCGGCTCCTCCCTCGAGGCTTGGCCAGATTCCGGTACTGGTAGAGGAGGATCTACACCCTTCTTGTCACGACCAGCAGGATGGACCCCAGACGGTTCCGACTGCCAGATGCCCCATTGGTCCGAGACCAGAATAGCAGCAGAGATAACGTCATCCAAGGTATGTAGCTCCCGACGGAGCGCCATCTCACGTCCAATGGTGCGGTTCAGTCCTGACTGAAAAGTAGTAATTAATCCGGCCTCATTCCAACCCGACTCTACTGCCAGAGAACGAAACTCACTCACATATTGTCTGATCGGGCGGTCTCCCTGCCTCAGCCTCAAGAGCCTCAGTGCTGCTTGCTGACCGCGAACAGGATGATCATATATTCTTTTAAGTTCCGTCAGCAGACTAGACGCCGACCGAGTTAGAGGGGAATTCTGTTCCATAAGGGAATTGAAAAAACTTAAAGGAGGTCCTTCTAACAGACTTGCTATATAAGCGATCTTAGCAGACTCACAAGAAAAACGTCTGGGTTGGGAATCAAAAATTAGACGTATCTGGGTACAAAAACTACGACATGTGTCCGGATTACCAGAATATTTAGAGGGGGGAGGGATGTTAGGCTCCTCCGAGGCCCTCACAGGAGGATCAGAAGGTTCAGGTTCGCTCGGTGGACTCTGGGCGGACGCCTGATTACCGGTGAGCTGGGAAATCTGGGAGGACAGCTGAGACATTTGATCCATAAGGGACTGCAGGAGCTGCTCATGTCCCCCCATGCGTTGCCCCTGTAGGCGGATTGCTTCCCGGACCTGGTCTAGGTCTGCTGGGTTCATGGTATTGGCCAGTTTGTACTGTAATAGACTGAGTACAGAGGCAGAACCCAAAAGCAAGACCACAAATACCGAATAAGATTTAGTGTTTTTATTAAACACTTTTACAGAAGAAAAAACTCTACACAGAGAATATTTGTCTTCTGAGAGGCCTCCGGTTCCGGGGGTAAACATCTGGGCTGCGGGTGGGATAGACAGACGGCCGACTCGGCCGAGTCGGGAAAACCCCCACGGAATCCCCACTAGGGACAGACAGAGGGTGGTCAATAGACAAGCCAGGTCATACACGGGAAAACAATCAATCGAGCAACGGTACATAGGGGACGAGCAAACTCACGGTAGTAATCCAGGCGGAGGTCGAAGCACAGGTTAACGTTGGAGGCTGAGGTAATAAAGGGAGCAGGCAGAGACGAAGTCGGGTACGAACCAGGTCGGGAACAGGCAGGCAGGAAGAGGTCAGGCTGAATCGAAGGTCGAGGGACGAAAACAGGTCAAACACGGCAGACGAACAAACAGGATCCAAGAAACGCTGGTAAGTGAATACAACGAGTTGCAGAGCACAAACTGGCAAAGGAACAGGGGAAGACACAGGGTTTAAATACACAAGAGGGCGGGAAGACAATGAGACACAGGTGGAGATAATCAGGAAGGAGCAAGGTAATCAGGTGAAAGGTGAACACAAAAGGAAGTAAAGACAACAGACAAGACACATGAGGGAAACTTAACAAAATAAAACAGGAAATGACAAACAAAACAGAAAAGACAGACAAAGTCCAGAAGCCGACATGACACTGTAGCCACAACATCTTCAGTGAGCAGAACTGACCCTGAATCTAATCAGTACTGGCGCCTGTGAGTTTACTGAGAGACAAGCTTCATCAGTAGAGAAATATGTGACATTTTAGAGCAGTTCAGAGCAATACTGTAATTATTCTAGAATTATTCTTCAGTGGGTTTGAAATATACCAGGATATTGTGCTGGTTGAAAATCCTTCGTAGTTTTTCAGAGATTTACGTTGTGTATACCAGTGTGAATGCAGGAGGCAGCAGTAGAGGTTATATGACACAGACTCTGACAGTCTTAACGTCTGTGATGGTTTTGGGTGAGTTCATGAATTTAAAAAACTAAAATTAGTTTTAAAAAAAACAAAAAAAAAAAAACAAAACCATATATGTATCAGAACTTTATTGCTTAACCTCCAAAGATCCAGGAAATGTCAGCAAAGTACAAGCTTTTTTTTGTTTTTTTATTAAATAAGTGCCTATATTAGAAACATCATGATGCAACAGTTTTTTCAGATGCAGTTTTTAACATTTTTATGGAATGTCCTTTGTGGTGGACAGTTTTCATTTCTTTCTTTCTTTCTTTTTTTTTTTGTATAAAGTTGTGAAACTCTTGTCCACAAATGTGGACAGAAAACCCATAGCTGGGTCTTAGGAGGTTAAATTCATACAATTTTTGAGTAACATAAAGTAACTTAAATGAAATGCTTAAGTTTTCACAATTTGAAGGCACTTGCCAATATTATTAGTCATCATTATTGTGACTCCTTGAATTTTCAGAACAAATAAATGTTGCCATGGTGATCTGAGCAGCATGTTACTGTAACCCGCTTGTGGAATGCACCACTAGACTCTATTAAGGCAAATAAATAAGTAAAGGATTCAGCAGTTTCTGTCCAAACATTTAGACTATTTTTTTTTTAAACGCCTGCAACTTCAACTTGTAATCAAACAAACACACAGCAAAAGAAAATCTGGGCTGGACTAAAATACACCAATCACTCAAATCTGGATGAAGAATAAAGACATCAGGCTTCATGCGTTGACAAGAATAGCTTTGTGATGCAACATCACACAGGACAACTTAACAAAGGCTAACCTTGCATTACACTGCGCTGCAAGTTGGGATGGGATGAAATATTTAACATGACAACTCTTCAGTGTTCCTTTTTTCTGGCAGTCAGGCTGTGCAGTGTCTTCTTCTGATTAAGACCCAGACATTAACTCAGGGCCGACTTAACGCATGGGCCCTATGAGCACTTGCCAGTGGCCCCCATGAGCATAGGGGCCCCATGCTAATCTGTGTATGTTAACCCTTCAATGCACCTTGTATCATATATGATACATACTGATAAAAGGTGTATAGTTACTTCACTAACTTTCCATTGTTTTTATATAGATTTCTTTTATTTGATACATACATTTTTTCATTACTTTTTTATCTAGATTTGTTTTTTATTTTTTACTCAAATTGTTTTTGCTTATTTTTATATACATTTGTTTTTTGTTCTTGAATTTCTCAATCTTTTTATGTAGATTTTATTATTTTGTACTGAGATTTGTCTGTCTTTTTTTTTTTTTTTTTTTTTTTTTTTTTACAATTTTTTTTTTTTTTTTTTACAATTTTTTTTTGTTATTTGTCCTAAAAAATTTTCAATCATTATTTTCAGATTTTTTTTATTTTGTACTAGAACTTGTAAAGAAAAATAATTTGAGTTTTCAAGACTGAAACCTATTTTTTTTAAAAATCTGCTTCATAGCACAATGGGGCCCCATTGTTTGAACTGTCTTTCAATTATGTTCATGGAAAACAACATCCCGAAGACCACTGACCTCAAGTCAATAATAATTCCAGTGAGTAGTTGTTGTAGAGGCCCTAGTGCACTGCTTTGCCCAGGGGCCCATAATGCTTTTAAGACGGCTCTGCATTAACTCACGGGTAATTTCAGTTTATGTTCTGTCCACTCGGGTGCTTGTTTATCGTCTCTCCTTGGGCCACTGGTTTCCACCTCTGATACAACTTGCACACCTTCTTGTGTGATGGTAAATTTGATAATACTAAGTTATGATACCCAGTGTGTGTGTATGTGTGTGTGTGTGTGGGGGGGGGGGTTACATTATTGTAAAATTACTGCAATGGACTGTATGTTGAGGACATCATCGACAGGACTGGGGGCGGGCATTCATCCCCTTCATTGAACATTCTCAGTCTGGTACAGTTTACTGCTCATAGCCCATCTGATGAAATACGTACGTGCACTTTACTGGAAACTTACTTCCCATGTCTGTCATTTTATTTCAGCAGGCAGCCTGGACCAAAGCAGTGCTGACGATAGTGAAAATGTACTGTGATGTTTAATCCAATGCACCAGTGCCCTCTAGTGGAAGAGACTGGTATGTTTGTAGATGAGTGACACCAAAAACATATGAGGCTTCTTCATCTCTCTGTTGTCAGTTGAATACAATGAGAAAAATGGAAGCATATAGATTATAAATAAATAGATCAGACTCATGAAAGGTTAAAATTACAGGAGCTATTTCATTATAAAAACTGAGACTGTGTTCCATTAAGCAATACTTAATATTTGTTAAAACTAATTGTAGCCTGTTTTAAGTTAAATTAAATGTTTACATAATACCAACATTTAATTAAATGTAGAAGATCAAAAAATGATCAATGATCAAAAAAGATCAAAAAAGATCCAAAAAAAAATATATATATATATATAAAATAGTTTTTTACAACATCTACAAAAAACAAACCAAAGTACATACCCACCCCCTGCACACCCACCGTAGATAATAGAAAATAAATTAGTCCATATTTAAAAATGGTAAATTAATGGTGTAAAATCTGTTTGTTAAAAAAGGGAGGTCACACAAAATACGACCACTGTGATTTATAGAAGCTGTTTTTACACTGAAACTTTAGTGTTTACTGCTGTTCGTACTTCACATACATCCAGAGAAACGCATATGTGTGGTTATTAGAAGTTAACTACACCAACAAACCTAATAATAGTTTGGAACTTTTGTACAGTACTATATTTCTTATGGATATGAGTGTGTGTTAGAGAAATAACGTGTTTCTAGAAGTGCCAAGATATACACACAAGCATTTGCTTCTAAATTTTTATTGGTAGTACAGATGGATGTTGAACAGTGGCAGCTCATCAATAGAATGGTGCTAGGGTGCCGCCCCACCTGCCTCACAAGAAGAAGATGACAGGAATCACCTAAAATAATTTTACAAAAGCATTAACATTTAAATGAACAAACTATACATGAGTACTGTGTATAATCTGCATTCAAGTGGAGTTTAAAAATGTTTAATGTTATGTTAGTGTATATTAGTGAACAGTCAAGTCACGTGTTTTCTTTTTGGGGCGCAAAAATCTGCATCCAAGGCTCTCCGTTTACCATAATACACTTGTTATAAATGGTGCATGTCCAGTAGACCCCCTCCAATACAAGAGATAGGAGCACCACCCACAGGACTAAACATCACATCCCATAAAGAATCAAGACCTTCCTCAGAAATGGAATTAGCTAATAGGGTTGGTAAGTAATACTACTGAATTCTAGCTAAGCCGTTCTGTGGGTCAGTGTTTAACACAACTGGCTTTGATTTTGTGAGTCCTGGCACGAGTAGTAGCATTGCTTTGTTTTAGCCCTTATGTTGATTTTTTATTTTTTAAATGCCATGTGATCTACCTGTACTGGTCTAAATACATTGTCCATACTATCAGAGGAAAAGACACTTGTCAGGGACATGTCTGACTTTAACAATAGAATCATTGAAAAATGTGCATGTTTGAAGGATAGACGAGTGAAATTTACATATAAAAAATACATGATTGAAAATATTTATTGTGTATCTTTTATTTTATTCTAAGTTTTTTCAAATAGTGGTGCATGTACTTTGGTGTCTCCTGGTGGTGATATGTGGTTATAGTGCAGGTGAAACTGACTTAGATGCCGTGCCCCACCAAAAAATAATTTCACCATTTCACCGTCATTCACTGATGTTGAATGACTTGATTTATTACACACTTTACTTACATGTCCATTACAAAACACAAAACTGTGAATCATTCAGTTGCAGTTGAAGCGCACACAACTAAAGAAATACAACATGTTTTTTAATCTGCAAACTGAGTTATATGAAATAATTATTACAAGGTACATAATGCTGGTAAATCTAGCTAAACACATCACTTCCCTCTGCATCATCTAGATTGGTTTCATACAGTATTGTTGTAAACTTTAGAAAAATTTATAGAATGGAAAATTTAGAACCACTGATATAAAAGGTTAATAAATTATTTATTTTATGCTTTTATTTTATAAGAAATAAAGTACCACCTTAGCTCTATGAACTTGTACAACTTTAGATCCTTTACAGCAGGGGTGTCAAAATCATTTTAGTTCAGGTACACATTCATCCTAATATGATCCCAAGCGGACCAGTAAAATAATAACATCATAACCAGGGCTGATCTGGGACCAAAAAATGGCCTTGGCATTTTTTTGGTCTACCATGATTATTTATTGATATGCGAAGGCACACAACATACTGTAACGCCTGCAAACTGTAACTTTATGGCAAGTTAGTCTACTCATTATTTGAAACAAAGGATATAAAGGCAATTCTCTCTCTCTCTCTCTCTCTCTCTCTCTCTCTCTTTCTCTCTCTCTCACACACACACACACACACACACACACACACACACACACACACACACACACACACACATTTTGGCTACTCCTTACTGGGCTGACAGTAGCTATTCTGACCTCCTCCTCAGTCAGTCCCTGCTGGGTCTGGTCTCTCTCTCCTCCTCCTCCTCCTCCTCCTCCTCCTCCTCCTCCTCCTCCTCCTCCTTCTCCTCCTCCACCTGAATAGCTAATTCTTCCTCTGTGTTACTACACTGTTGTACATTAAAGCTGTGCCACTCCAACAAGCCCATGCACTTGATGGGACTGTTCCTGTACTTGATGTCGATGGCCCTGAACCTGCTGCTGCAGTCAAACTTGTGGTGGCAAACATATCTGTGGTTTTGGCACAATTTGCTGCGACTTTTGAGCCTTTTTTTCTCTCAGCTTCTCCCCCCCTGCATTTTTGTGGTTTATTATCCATTTCCACAGACAGAGGACTCATGTCTGTCCAACTCCAGTCAAACTCAAATGGCAAAATTTGATAACCTAGATCAACAGGGAGGGGAGGGGAGGGCTGAGAGATTCCATTGGACGAGTCCAATGTCCTTCAAGAAAATCAACCAATGGGCTGCATTTCAAGTCTCAAATACCCTCCCGGTCAACAGAAATGATTCATAATATACTTTTTTGGATAAATTATGACAGCCCTGGCCCAAAAATGGGCATCAGCCAACTGGGCATTGCCCAGTACGCCAGATGGTCTGTCCATGCCTGATCATAACCTATAAGTAATCTAATCAACAGTGAAAAAAGGTAAAATTACATTATAAATTGTCCCTTTAAAAATGTGAATAATTTGAGGAACCTAAAATTTCTTAAGAAGAATAAGTGCAATTTAACAATATTTTGCTTCAGTTTATTATTTACACATGTACATTTCAACTCACAGATCACAGTGGATCTACAAATACATAGTGGTACAATTGACCTTACTTCTCTCAAGACATTTTAGGTTGTTTGTATTTTTTCAGGTTATTTAAATTTTTTGTGAAAGGATAGTTTATAAATGTAAACATTTTATGTAATTTTCCTTTTTTTACACTAAAATGAAAGAAAAATTTTGGGTCTTATAGATAAATAATTATAGATTATCATGTTATTATTTTACTGGTCTGACCCACTTGAGATCTCATTGGGCTGCATGTGGCACCTGAACTAAAATGAGTTTGACACCCTTGGCTGCTAATGCAGTATCTTCAGTGTAATTTTTGCACTTTTCAAATTCAGCCCACAGGAGGGATTGGACCCGTTGACCATAGGTTTGACATTCCTGCTCTACAGTCTGTTCTCTATTCTTTACATATTACACTCACACCTGTTTTGGTTTTTAGAGTCTGCCAGTTTCTGCTTCTCCTGTTGGCCAAAGGATGAGCTCTCTCTTGTAGGTGAAGCGCGTCAGTTTGACTCTGTTGTACATCCTCTCTCCTCGCTGAAGGAGACGGTAAAGAGACAAGGTAAATTTTGCCAGTGCAAGTGTACAAGTAATCTCCACCACCAGCAATGCAGTGTAGATCATCATCTGAGCTTTGCACTGCTGAAGTTTCTGTCCATAGTGGTAAGGGAGGGAGGATGGTTCCTCTTGACGGAAGGGCTGCATGGGGCAGGTGAAGATCAGTGAAGTGGTTGGTGGTGGTGGCGTTGTTTTATGGGTGTTGGTTGATGTTGTAGTCAAGGTGGTGGTGGGGTTTGTGGTCATTTGTGTTGTAGTTTTTGTTGTAAGCATGGTTGTTGTGGTGGGGGTTGTAGTTGCTAAAGTGGTCATGGGTGTAGTTGTTGTTATAGTTGTGGGGGCTTGAGTGGTTGTTGGTGTAGTTGTTGTAATAGTTGTGGTGGCTTGAGTGGTTGTTGGTGTAGTTGTTGTAATAGTTGTGATGGCTTGAGTGGTTGTTGGTGTAGTTGTTGTAATAGTTGTGGTGGTTTGAGTAGTTGTGGGTGTAGTTGTTATAGTTGTGGTGGCTTTAGTGGTCGTGGGTGTAGTTGTGGTCAGTGGAGCGGTACTTGCAGTTGTGGTAGTTGTAAGAGTTGTGGTTGTAGTTGTTGTGAGTGCAGTTGTTGTCATGGATGTAGTTATCATAGAGGTTGTGGTAGGGATAGTGGTTGTGGGCAGAGTTGTGGTCACCATGAAAGCCGTGGTGATGGAAGGAGTCGTGGTTGGGACGGTGGTGGTTGGCGTCGAGGTAAGACTGGTAGTTGTTGGCTCTGTGGTTGGAGGAGTCGTCGTTGGTGTGGTGGTTGTAGTAGTAGTTGATGTGGTGGTGGTGGTGGTAATTAAGGTAGTCGTGGTGGGAATGGTGGGGCAAAACAATTGATCCTCCACCAATGATGCAATTTCCTGGCCATTGAGATCTTCTGGATGCTCACATACTACAGGTGATCCAAGCTTGCCAGAATTCTCCTTCAGCCAGTGGTATAAATGTACAAGATGGCAGTCACAATGCCAAGGGTTGTTATTGAGGTAAATCTTTTTGAGTTTGGTTAAAGGCTCAAAGATATTCTCAGGAAGAGTCTGAAGATTGTTGTAAGACAGTTTAATTGTGGTCAGTGTTTGTAAATTTTCAAATATGTCTGCATTGAGAGATGTTATCTCATTGTTCATGAGATTAAGATCCGTGAGTGTCTGAGCTCCTTCAAAGTACTCAGGAAACAAAGTGGCAAATTGGTTTTTAGATAGATCTAGCTTCTTCAGTTTCTTTAGGGGAGCAAATATTCCTTTAGGAAGAGTGCTGAGTTTGTTTTGGCTGAAGTTTATGTCAATTAATTTGGGCATTTCTCCAAAAAGCACTGGTGGTAGGCTAGTCAGTTGATTTTTGTGAAGGGTCAGCGTTTTAAGCTGTGGGAAGCCAACAAAAAATTCTTGAGGAAAAGTGGTCAGAAGATTATTGTCCAAAGAGAGAATAACAAGTTTCTGTTTATGAGGAAATTGATTGGGGGATAGTTCTGTGATTTTGTTTGTGGATAAGGCGATTTCCTTCAGATTTGGTAAATTTTGAAAAATGTCTTCAGGAATGGTGGTCAGCTGATTTTCATAAAGACGTAGTTTCTGTAGCTTCCCAAGATTTGCAAACCAGTCAGTAGATACAGCAGAGAGATTGTTTTTGGCTAAATGAAGGAGTAGCAGGTTATCAAGACCCTCAAATGTCCCATCTTCAATGGATTTGATCTCATTGCCATGTAACTGAAGCTCTCTGACTTTCGTGAGGCCATTAAATAAGCCCTTCTCCAGATTCTGGAGCTTGTTGAGCTTTAATATAAGCTTCTCCAGGTTGCCAAGGCCTTTGAAGACTCCCACTGGAATTGCTGACAATAGCTCATTGCTGGAGATCTCAAGATCCTTGAGGTCATCCAAACCATCAAAAGCTCCCAGCTCAATAGATGTTATTTCAGTGTTCAGGAAGTATACCTTTTCTAGGTGGGAGCTTCCAGTAAAGGCACCGTTGGGGATTGTTTTGATCTGGCAGTCCAGAAAAAAAACTTCTGTCACACCTGATCTAAAAGTGTGTGGGATTTCTGTTGCAGATGACCCAAAAATTTCCTGGTTGGGTTTGAGGCAATCCGTTTCTTTTTCACATTTATTTTGAGTTAAAGATGACTCAAACAATAACCACAGAAAAAAAAGGATGATTTCTCCTCTTGACATGATTATCCTCTATGAAAAACAGAAAAAAATACAAATTGCAGCCATATAATTTCTTTTAAGTCTTGCAAATCTTTTGAATTCAACATAGTCAGCAGCTGAGTTGTTTATCAATATTAGGCCTGTAATGGTACACGTACCGAACCGAACTGTTTCGATACACACCTGTTCGGTTCGGTACACAGCTGTACCGAAACGGCACAGTATGATGAGAAAAAGAAAAAGGAACGAAAGATGTCGTTTGATGCGGAACTTTAAATCCGTGCAAGTTTCACGCGGACATATTGAAGGACGCACACATTGACCCGAAATATGAAATAGCAGGTGATATAAGGTTAAAAAAAAACACCAAATATGTATACCAAACATACCAAACAATACCAAACATTAATAGGAAGAGACTGAAGACCCTCCACCATCATTACAATCCAGTTTGGATCAGTTCAGGTTCAGGTGAAAGACAACAACGAGGAAAGAGATGTTAATAAAACGGACGTTGTTTGGCCCCTATGAACTACGGTAGTTCTAAAACACTTACACTAGCTCTGTCTGTCTGTCTGTCTGTCTGCCTGTCTATCACGCACGCTGTATAATAGAGGAATAAATAGAACATTGAAAGTATGTAAAGTTTCACTTTCGTTTCACGACAGCGTTCGTTATGTTAGTTATGGACCGCACCCCCAGGTATATAACTGCGCGCCCTCCCTACCCCACGGCTCCGACAAAAAAAAAAAAAAAAAAAATCCTCTGTGCACACAGGCACACACAAATACACACAGTGTCCTAAACAGTTTGTTCTCTGTCCTAAAATAAATAATTTGGTTCATTGTGTTGTCAATGTTTCTCTTCAGTTTGTTTAAACAGAACACCAGTTTACCCTCTTGTTAATGTTGCAGTTCATGTGGAATTTTTTTGTTATTTTTATGCAGAATGTGAACTGACAGAACTGTGATTAGATTTTTCTTATTTGTTCGAAACTACCTGTCAGGGAAAAGTGCAATACTAATGTTTAAAATACATTTAGTAATATTAATAATTCATTTTATTTTCTATTTGATTTGTAGCAGCAGAATTATATTATTCCTGTTTTTCTATATTCTATTGTCTCCAAAAACTGGGGAAAAATGTTCAAAAATTCAGAAATGAATAATAGATATTTTGAGGGGTTTTCTTTCTTCCCGTACCGAACCAAAAAAAAACCGAACCGTGGCTTTGAAAACCGAAAACGTACCGATCCAAAAATTTTGTGTACCGTTACAGGCCTAATCAATATACAGCACAATCCCATTTTCTCTTAATTTATCAGACATCAATTGTCATTAACATTATGAAAAATGTTCACCCACCTGATTATTTTCCCAGAGGTGAAAGAGAACGTTGTTAAAGCAGTGAAGAGACAAAACAACCACAGTCAGGTTAGTTATCTTCTCTATCACTGTCGGCCAGCAGACCTAGAGCATGGTACTTCCCATTTTAGGGGTGGAGTAACTAATTTCTGCAGCGTGAGATAAGGGCACGAACAGAAGGGTGTTAATATGGTGGCTAATGACTGCACTGCTCGTCAACAGAGTTGTTGTGAGTTAGTATTTAACAGCAACTGTGTTTCTTATATTTTTTCCTATTTCTTATACAGTAAAATATTAATGTTTTGTCAAAATAAGAGTAAAAATTGTGGTAACATCATCTTATTCATTTATGTCTTCCTGTATACACATAATGTGAAGGTGTGGAGGGTAAAGGGTAAAGCACCAGCACAAATACCAGAATGAATTTAACTATACAGCGTTCTTATCTGTGTCTTTTCTACAGAAAGATGAAACAAGCATATGTTTGCTGTATTTCACCCATTGCTCTGTCCTGTTTCCACAGCACAATAACTACTCCTGTTTTATTTGGATATAATTTTAAGTGATTTTAAGTATCAAAGAGAGCAATGAGCACTGGCACCACTAAGTCTAAACACCAAATGAGATAATATCTGACTGAATCACAGTAGAGTTCACAGACTGTCTTGGTGGAGGTCTGCGCTCTCCGAGTGCTTTTCTTGTTGGAATTGCATTTATTTTGAATTGTTTTTATTTATTTTATTGAATCTGTTTTTACTGTGCTCTTACACTTTTATTTTGCTGTGCTGTAAAGCGCTATATAACAAAATGTATTATTATTATTATTATTATTATTATTATTATTATTATTATTATTATTATTATTATTATTATTATTAACACGGTCTCATTTTTATGCTCACTACAAACTGATGGTTGTTTCAGAAATGAGAAGCTACTCAGTGCATCAGTCAAAGGGTTAAAGAACTTCTTGCAGATGAAACACTTTAATCACTACAGTAATTATCCAATGGAAGGATCTGAACTGTTTGCTGAGTTAAATCCAGGTGTCGACTCTTTTTTGGCAATGCTTCGTAGTGCCACATAACTGCTAATAGAAGAGAATAACTTTATCCAGTGATCCCAAAGTATTTGGTCATTTATCAGTGTGACTTATAAGTTAAGTTTGATGTTTGTCCAAGTTCGAATTTAAAGTTCTAAGTTAAAGAGGAATTAAATTCTGACAGTGTCATTTTTTTTTCATGAGTGGGAAAGAGTTAGTCACTTGTCGGCCAAATGACTTTTACTTTATCAGCCTTGGAAACACCATTATCAGTTGACCTCTAGCCTGAACTTCTGAAATAAGTACACTATTGTGTAAAAAAAAAAAAGTGCATTCTCCCATCAAAAAAAATACAAACACAAGGTTAAGCATTAACTGACTCAATCTTACCTTTTTTCTAACATTTGAGTGGTTTATTTTGTCCAGTCTGTCACTGCACAGAAGGAATGGAGTAGACTTTAGGAAAGTGGACATATGAGGAAAGAGTATCTGTTACACCATCTTGTCACACAGTTTGCCACCCCAGTAAGACGTACAATAAATTAAAGGCTGTTCACTTCACATTTTATTTTAGATGTAGTTTGAATTTATAAATCAGAAACTTACACAAAAAACAAATGCTGTGTGACAGCATTTGACCATAATAAAGGTAAGCCGTAACAGTAGTGATATATGACAACTGAATCACTCACTGCTATAGTTGGGAAATAAACTCTTATTTATGACCATCTGCTCCATTCTCAAACATGAGAATGTAATAAATGATAACTCATATCTAATGAAGAGAAGTTTCACATGTCTGCATTTTTATTCAGTAAATGATGAACACAATTTGAAGTTTCTTCCACTATAAGTAGTGCATTTATTCAATTTGTTGTAGAACTTTGCTTGATTTGTGTTACATCAAACAACATGTTGAATGTTTAACAGCAAACTATTGTGAAGAAAGGAAAGCTGTTTCCAAAATGTACATATCTTAGAACAAAATGCCTTTATCAAACTGCATGTAGTAAAATGAAGAATATCTTAAAAGTAGAAATGTTAAAAAAGAAAAAAAAAGGCAAAGTGAATGCTGAAAGCAGTTTTCAATACAGTGCATTTGCATTTACAATTACCAAAAATGTCCAAAATGCCCACAAGGTGGCATTATAGATACTTTAAAAGTTAGTTTATAAGATGATCATTCTCTTTATACAGCACACTAGGAGGAAAATAACTTACAGAAGTATTCAGTGATGGGAAACTGAAAGCAGATTAATGTTTTCTTATTTTTCTACTTTTGTCTGTTACTTTTATCTCTGAAAACCGAGTGTACCCTTCGCAATTCCCCAAACAAACCACAGTTCCACAGGGAACAGTTTTCCATGGCTTTTTTCAGTTCTTGTGTTGCTGTTGTTGGGTGGTCCCTACAGCACTGAATTTTTATTCCTGTGGCCTATATTCCCCCTGCCTCTCTTATTTCTCCTCCAGCACATGCAACTGATAATTATAGTGCAAATAATGACTGTGGCCACTACGGCTATGATGATGAGGAAGACTGAAGTATTATTAGGCATAGTTTCCCCTTCGCTCTGTCCACCGCTAGTGACTTCTTCCGGTTCTGGCATAGGCGTGGTTTTGACAGCAGGTGATGAAGTGCTTCGTCTGGACGGAGGGGTATTGGGCTTCCTCCGCTTCCCTGTTGAGGTCACAGGCTCCTGGGTAGAACTCAATGGCATCAGGATCTCATCTGACAGCAGAGCGACCACCTCACCACTCAGGCTGAATGGTGCATCACACACCACCAGAGTTTGGTTGGTTTTTGATGGATTCTTTTTTAGCCAGTCCCTAAGTGGCACAATATCCTTGTCACATCTCCAGGGGTTCTGCTGCAGCAACATCTCATTTACCACAGAGAAGGCATTGAGAGTCTCCTGTGGCAGGTTGGGAAGCGAGTTGTTTCGCAGGTCTATCTGACCCAAGTACCTCACATCCCGGAGGAAACCTGGAGGCAAGGTGCTGATGAAGTTGTGCTCCAGGGAAATGTTGACCAGTCTGGGCAGACCTTGGAAAGTTCCACCTTGTAGACTTGTTAGCAAATTTGTGTGTAGCGATACCTCTTCCAGCTGCTCCAACCCTCGAAAGGCCCCGGTGGATACATAACTGATTTGATTGCGACTGAGCACCAGAAGCTGCAACTGAGTCAGGTTCCTGAACGTATCATCTTCCACACGGCTTAGCTTGTTATCGTATAGCCACAGCTCCCTAAGGGGCATCGGACCAAAGACACCTGGACCCAGACTCTCCAGCTGGTTCTCATACAGGGATATCTGGGAAAGGAGTGGCAGATTCAAGAAGATCCCATGTGGAAGAGATGTGAGCCTGTTGTGGGAGAGGAACAGCTTCTGAAGTTTTGGAGTCTTGGAGAACAGGTCCTGTTGAAGATGAGTAATTAGATTGTCTTGAAGAGATAGCTCCTCTAGGTTTTCAAGGTCATCAAAACATCCATCTGGAATTTCCCTTAATGAGTTTCTGTTTATCCGTAAGGTTCTAAGATTACGAAGACCCTTGAATGACTCTCTAGATATTCGACTTATATTGTTTTCAGCAAGAAAAAGGTACTGTAGCTCAGTAAGAGTTTGAAATGTTTCCCCAGGGATAGAAGTAAAAAGATTCTCACTAAGGTAAAGCATTTTCAGACCTGGCAAAGGGGAAAACCAGTTTGGGCGGAGAACCAAAAGCTTGTTGCTCTTCAGATGCAGAGTCTCAAGTTTTTTAAGGTTTTGGAACAAAGTCTCAGGGAGATCTTGCAGTTCAGTACCAGTAAACCCTAAGGCACCAATGTTTGGAGTGGACTCAAATGTGTTGGGGCGCACTTCCTTCAGTGCAGTGTCTTTAATCACAAATATGGTGAGAGCATTAGCAAAATCATTCAGGTCCCCTGCTTCAACAGAGTAGATGCTGCAGTTGGAGAAGTAAAGGGCAGTGGTAGATGAGGGCAGATTCCTGGGAAAGTCTCTGAGTCCACTGCAGAGGACTTTGGGTCCTTGGCATAAGCATCCATCTGGACATGTCCAAACAGTACTGAAGGAACCAAGAAGTAGGATCAGATGAAGAGCAAGTGGTGGGTCCATTATTTCCCTAAAATAGAAAAAAACATGTTAAGAGTTAAGTTTGGTTACGGGTCTTTTGCTTTTACATGGATAGATCAGAGCTTTGCAACAAAAGTCAGAATGTACTGCAACCTTTGCTCCATATGTCAGTACTCAGCCTTGCACAGAATTATGTTATAACCTCATTCTAAGACATTCTACAAACTAAGACCATGTCCACTGAGACTTGTGGAAACACTGCTAAGCTTGTTTTACTTTGTGTTGTGATGAGGACAGACAAAAACAGAGACTTTTAGAAACAATGATGCAGACACTTACATGGGATCTCATCAGTCACAACATATTATTCCCTGATTTGCCATGCCTTGTCATGTGACATAGAGGCGATTCTGTCCTGTGTCAGCAGCTGTTGTGCAGTTAACTTCTGCTCTGTATCATGTTTCTCTATATCTATATTCACAACAGGTGAACTGTCATTGTAGCAGTCTGGGTCCATTCCCATGTCCAGTTGATGTTTTAAGTATTTCTGAACTTTTGCCAAAACAGCAGTGTTGTCATTTACATTTTTAAAACAGTATTTTAAAGTTTGGTAGTGTGAATATATCTTTAAAGGAGGCTGTAATCCAAAATGGAAAACTGAAATTTGACTTAAAGAACAGTGTACAGCTAACAAACTAAGTTACCAAGTTATTTAAACTCAGGTGTACACAAATGAAGAACTCTAAAAGACACGGTGGTGGTGCGTTTTTACTATGCTGCAGATTTGAGCTACAATGGGTTTTAGTTTCCAGGAAAGTAAAAACAAAAACAAAAAAGAGAGATAGAGACACACACACACACACACACACACAAAGGGGAGTCTCTGCACTTTATATCATCCCCATACTAAGGCAGTTATTCTTGGGGCAACTCTAATTAGTAACAGTGCCTGCAAGTTGCAGCCTAAGCATTCTTGTTTTAAACAAGAAGGAGACATTTGCATACATTTCTTATTCAGTATTGTTCTTTGTTGTTTGTGGCTGGAAGCTTTGCCTGTCAGTGTTACCAACAGAACTGATTAGTTCATCACCATGCTCAGCAGTCGTTTGCTGTTTGGGCAAGATTTTTTTGTTTGCTGTGTTTTTAAAAGAAAATCCTAAAAGCTGCAGAATTATTCTTAACTACATACAAACATGGAATTTGTTTTGCTGCTACAAGGGGAATAAGTTCTCTGTATCTCAACATGGCAGTGTGCCTGCACATGTCTGAGGCCAAGGCTGGGCTCCTTGTTTGAGATGGCACACAAGGCTCCAAAGACAAAGTTGTGCCAGCATAAACTGGCACTAAACACTATGAACCCAAAGCTGGCAAGTGCAAGTTGCTTCTCAGTCGCCGAGGTATATTAGAGTGCAGAAAGGGTTTTGGAGGAAGTAAATTTCTAAAGAGAGCACTATGTCCTTCAAATAGACTCAACCAGGGATCAGAGTTATGCTCTTTTTTTCCCTTCTCTGTTTCACATGAAAGAAAGAAACCCATAAAATGCATCCTGGTACTTTACAGCTGTTCCCATTTTGAGCTCATGTCTGCATGCATTATTGGGGTGGGGTGATATGAGATGGAAAATAATGCTTTCATTGTTTTCAAAGCATTTGAACTACATTAAAACCCATCCTCTTAATCTGTGTTTCATGCCTGTTATTACATTTATTAGTATTTTAACTTTCACCTATTAACATCCAGTCTTTGCTTGGAACCACAACAATAAGAGGGTTATGTTTATAACAGGGGAGGTGTCAAATATAGTCCTATCTGTTATTTAGTCATTAAACTCATCAATATCCTTATCCCCTGGGATGATAATAATGTTAGTTAAAACTTTCTTTCTGAATACTTTTTGTTTTATTTTGTGTTGTAACCCATGTGATTTCATTACTATAGTGTGTCTGCTTCTCTTTTCTTTACCGATGGGAAAGTGACGAGTCAGAGTCCAAGTTTAAGTCAGGGAAATGACAAAACCCTCAGTGAATGTGAAGTCACATATCTCTTGAGAAATACTTTGCAGTACTGTTCCCCATCCTTTCTATGGATGTTGGTGGAAAATCTGTGTCAACAAACAGCACTGTCAGCAACAACGAACTTTAGAAATTGTAATGTTTTTTGGACATTTACCACACTGTTTCTACTCCACAAAAGTATGAATTAAATACTGTTCCTGTTTAAAAGGCTGACAGGCCTAAAGCACATTTCCCCTCTGGTATACAGTATATTATAGTGTCCCAGGCCAACCAAAACCACTGTCTGCTCTTTCTCTTTGAGACAAATTGACATGGCCTGCAGTAATGTGCCAGTGTAATGGCTAAAGCATTTGCACTTCACCATTATTTGCTTTGATTTTTCCCCTTTTGCCATAGCTGAAGGATAAGCACTTTTTGTCAGGAAAACAGTAAACTAGCAAAGTTACTGCGACGTTACTAGTAATAACTAGTAACAGTAATTGCAGTAATGACTCTTAAGTATCAGTTATTTAATAGTTAACTAATATGTCAGATAGTCATTTATAATGGAATTCACATTAACTAAGGTTTATTACTACATAATTTACACTGTAAGACTGGATAAGTTGAGTTTACTTAAAAAATCTGAAGTAACCCGTTGCCTTAAAAAATTTTAGTAATGAGTTATGAAAACTTGAGTGTATTAAACTTAAATGCTTGATTTGGGTGGAACTGCTATTTTAAGTTCAACACGCTAAATGCCAAGTTAATTTAACTTAAAATTTGTTGCAGTGTCAATTGCTTTGTATAATCATTAGACTTAATATCTTCAGTTCATTGGACTCAATTCCAAATTGACTTAAGTTAAAATCTTTTGCAATATAACTGGCTTTGTGTAATTATTCAACTTTGTATATTGTAGCATGGACAGAAGTTGGGCAGGACATTAGCTCAATGCAAATCACCAGTATAGGAAATGCCTTTAATTTGGCAAAGCAACAAAGTTGTTAAAGATCAACCAAAGAAACAGATGAACAGGAAAACAATTGTTCAGCCTATGGCTCTCACTCATGGTGCAGCTCCACAAAAAATACAAAAACAAGCACAAAAAGGCCAATAAACACTGACATACACACATTAAGTCAAAATTAATACTAACACCACAACCCCACTGAACCCCTGCACATAAAAAGAACACATTTTCAACAACATGCCCTATACCCACAATGCAATGCGGAAATAAAAAGGTGTGGTGACTAAAACTTAGTGATTTAAACCCATTCAACTTAAACTTTTTCATACTTTTGACTATATCTACAAATTAGTAGAATATACTTAACATTTTATAGTAATGTAATAAAACTTAAATAATTTAAGTACATTGTAATTAAAGCATTTTAGTAAATACAAAGTAAGGGCTTACAGTGTTACATTATATAACATGTAAGGTCGTAATAAGTATCTATTGACAGTTATTTAATAGGTCATCATAGGGTTTCTAATTGGACATTATTGTAGGGGCCATTAACATTAGTTACTGCGGTCGTAATTATTAAGCAACAGTTATTTAATACTTAATATTACTGTGTGTAGGAATCATTTGTAAATGGCATTCATATGAACCAAGGTTTAATTCTACATTATTTCCTTTAACTAACAGTAAAAGGCAGTAACAAGCATCAACAAACAATTTTATCATTTACTAATGGTGTCGATGTCAACCAAGGTATTACTTTGTGAATTAACATGATTTATTGATAATTTAAAATTACCATCAGGTCACCTTTTAGGGGGATTCAACATCTGTGCAGGGACTGCAGATGAAAAATAGCCATTAGGCTAACTCTGGTGCATTTACAGCAATGTGAATTAATGTACAATGTCCCTGTTAAATAAACCAATAAATTACATTTAAAAATGAAAAATAAAGGTAATACCAGACAGATTCATTGACTATTAATCAGCAGTACTTTTACACTTTAGATGCATTAAGCTTCTCTCATTTGCCAAGTGTAATCAAACATGCTCTGATTTCACCTTCTGAACCTACTGTTAGTTTTGTTCTTGCCAAATAATCAGCTTAAAAATACTTTGCTATTCTTTCTGCCCCATTGCACTGTACCATTAGCAGAACTTACCTCCAGTAGTAGCTGATGTTTGACTGAGAGACAGTGAGTTTTTGAGGCTGTCTTTTATGTCCTCCCTTCCTCCTCAGCTGAACAAATCCTCTGCAAAAAAAAAAAAAAAACCAGTTTCCAGCACAGTCTGAACTCTCACACCATCACATTTTCCTGCTCTTCGTCATCCCTCACTGATCCCTTCATCAATCAAATTTTTGTTGTTGCTCTTAGCTCATCAGATCTAGCTGGATGTCTGCTAACAAGGTCAGTGACACCCTCTGTCCGGCTGCCCCCTGTCCTCTGTTTTCTCACACTCGTGTGCACTGTTTCACAGACATGGTGGTGAGGGATCAGGCAACTGAAGCCCCACCCTCTAATTCCACGCTAGGTCTCTGGACTGGATTTGTGTTGAAGGGATATGTGTATGTTGTAGGTTTGTGATCTCTGCCTCATTGGATCCATATGTTTTCAAGTTTATGAGCACACATGTTACAGTCCTCCAGTAAATTACACATTCATTTGTACTTATGTGTCACAAATCAGAATCCAAATCCTTTATGAATCCCAAATAATATCCCATATGTGTGTGTGTGTGTGTGTGTGTGCGTGTGTGTGTGTGTGTATGTACTGGACACTATATTATCAATGTGATAATTACAGAAATATACATAATAAGTGTGCAAAAATATAGTTGTAGGTGGAGTTAAACAGGCAGGAATGATTTCCTGTGTTGTTCTGAGTCTTTTACTGGCAATGGAGTGACTTGTCTGTATTTAGTCTGTGACGTTTGTTTTTGTTTGTGGAAATTTTCACTTGTGAGGGTGTGTGTAAAGCATCAGCTGCGCATACCTTCACCATGAGGTTTTCAGAGTGCTCATAAACTGATGTTTGGCCATTTTGGTAATCCTAGACTTCCACAGTTAACACAACCATGACACCAGCAGCAAATTTGTGTTCAGTGTAACATTTGCATTATAAACTACAGTTGTCTGTTTAGTCGTTATAATCCATGTGTTCCACATGAAGTATGTGATAAACATCACTTACTAGAGGCATGAAAAATGATCTAAGAAAACTGAGCATTTTGGGTGTACATGTCTAATCCGAAGGACTTTGTGGGTTTGTCTAAATTTGATGTGATAAAGCGTCTCTCCTAAAATGTGGAATGTTGTACACATCAATAAATCAACCAACAGAGGGTTAAGGAGTGTGTACTCTGTACTCTTGCTGGTTTTAACATTCCTGTGTGACTAAATAAATCCATCTGTAACTTTCTAACATTCTGCTCCACACCACAAGCAACAGATAGTGAGGGTGGAGTTAACGTATACAACGCCAACGGGTGCCTTCCACTTAAGTTGAACTGAAAACGTGTTTCTGAGAGGAAATAACAATAACAGTATATTCAGTTTTTTTGTACTTTCAATGGATTATTGCAGTTGTTTGTAGTTGATTGCAGTCAGCCCATAAATACCCAAACATCCACTGCTGATAAAAAGCGTCTTCTGATCTACAATATTTAATCATTACTGATCCACTAATCCTATCAATACATGTAAATAATTGGTGTAAATTACAGTTATTCATCTCTTCATGGTCATCAGATATGACCCATTTGGACGTTCAGAGGCTCCGTAGTTACTGTGGAAACACCGTCATCTACAACATTGATTCACCAGTAAAACCCATGGAGCTGGATCAGTGACAGTGGATGGACACACTGGGTTTATGTTCAGTTAATGATAGAGTTTGTTGAAAAAGTCACTTTTCCATATTTTTTTCTGATTTGATCTAATAACCTTTGAATTTATTCTGAGTTTTGATAAACATATACATGATCAGTAAATAAAATGTAAGAAAATACCTAATTTTCACTGAAAAATGCTAAATATAGAGGATAATATTATAATAAAGGTTGATAAATCGCTTGGGGAACAAAAAAACCCCACAATCATTTAGAAGTTGTGACAAAAATAGTTTTGGGTCTTTCAGGGTTAAAACAACCAGGCCTTTCAGAAACAAAATGGAAAATATCACAACTCTGCTTGTTTTCTCTTTCTCTTTAAGTCCTGCAACTGAATTATTAGCTTACATGCAGTTTCACAGTAGATCTGAAGAACAGAAATATTGTTTTAAATGTCATCAGTTGAGTGATAAAGTCATTCTTAGAAGGGTTCCTGATTAGCTCAGATATAGTACTGTGCAGAAGTTTTTAGGCTACCTTTAGCTATGTTTTTGTTTTTGTTTTTTACATGGTTCTAATGAGCATAATTTTTCAGTCTTTGTATGAAAATATAACAAAAAAATTGAGGGGGATATTGTGCACAGCATTACAAACTCATAAAATTATGAAATACGTGACTACAGGAAACAGCCAATACTTAATGTGATCTCTGTTCCCATGACAAAAAGTATCCCAAACAATCAAACCTGGACATATATTCAAAGAAACCTGGTGTAAAACACTGAAAAATGAGTCTGGTAAGCCTCATACTGTCTGCGCAGAAGAGTTCAAGATGCATTTAGTATAAGGAAGGTCACACAAAATACTACATACTTCAGTCTTTTGTTTCTGAAATTCTTGTTTTTAATGCTGTTCTATATTTGAGTTGTATCCTGTTACAGAGACTGAGAAATGTGTTTGTACATTATAAAATGTCATGATATAGGATCATGACAGGATCTTCTGAGTCTGTGGTGGCCAGCTCCATCTTCTATGCTGTTGCATGCTGGGATACCAGGCTGAGGGTTGCCGACGCCAACAGACTCAACAAGCTGATCCAAGGCCAGTGACGTTGGGATGGAACTGGACTCGCTGAGGGTGGTGTCAGAGAGGACAGTGTTGTCCAAGATCAGGACAATACTGGACAGTAGACAATAGACTGATTCCACCCAAATGCACCACTGAACCACACAGGAAACCATTCCAGCCTGTGGACATCAGACTGTTTAATTCCCCTTCTAAACCAAAGAATTTTAATTATTATTATTATTGTCTGTGTGGGTTCTCTCCGGGTACTCTGGCTTCCTCCCACCATCCAAAGACAGGCACTGATAGGTTAATCTGTGAATCTAAATTGCCCATAGGTGTGAATGTGAGAGTGATTGTTTGTCTCTATATGTCAGCCCTGTTATGAACTGGCGACATGTCCAGGGTGTACCCCACCTTCGCCTGTAAGTAGCTGGGGAAGGCTCCAAGTGACCCCCATGACCCTAGAGAGGATAAAGCGGCTTCAGAAAAATGATATATTTTTCTATTTTCTTTTTCTGTTATATTGATAATTTTGTTCCTGCTACTTTTTATTATACTTGAATGAAGGGACTGTAAACACAATAATTTCCCCTGAGATTAATAAAGAGTTCTGATTCTGTTTCTGACTCTGTCTGTAATTCTCACTCTTGCTAAAACAACAAACCTACTTGGGGCCTAAAACCTTTGCATAAGACTGTATCAAATTCCATTGTACAAATTTTGTGACAGAACAGTTAATGCCTTTAGTCAGATAATGCAGTTCTCACTCACTGACAGCCAATATCAGTCATTGAAAGTCAATACTGACTGATGTATCTGTGCATCCATATCCATTAATAATTATACAATCATCCCCAGTCTGTTATTGTTGCTGACACAGGATGCAGCTGCACTATTCAATAAAGGAATATAATGCTTCAAATTCATGCTTTTTAACATTGACTTGAATTTCTCTTTGTCACATTTAAAAACACTATTGAATGTCTTAAGACACCATGATAACATCAAGTTCATAATTATGAAAGTATCTAAACATAATGCCAGGCAGTAGACAGGTCTTTTGCAAATGCATCTGATTGAAGTCAGAAAAAATCTACTATTTGTGCCTCTTAAACCATGTATCGAATAAATGTTTCATTATTTTTGCACCATAGATTTAACAAAAGAGGTAGGAACTGTGGTCTTATACACCTTTATCATAGAACTGACATCTTACAAGGAATTAGTCAGAATGGACACTAGAACAAACCCAAGCTGGTTTTGAGATTACTTTTTATTAAAGACTAAACTGTAAACTTTTGTGTTGACTTACATGTATCTGTCGTAAGTGTTGATATTCAGATAATTGTCTTTTTTTTTTTATAATTTTCACCATATGCATTGTGTATACATTGTGCTATGCTTTGTAAAGGAGACATCCTGCGTCTCTTTCATGTCTATGGTTTTTGCTGACGTTGATTTTGGCTGTTACCCATAATGCATTAGTGGCACTCCTTACACTGCTCTGGTCATGTGACCCAGGCTTAACATAAACTTTATACACACAACATGACATTTTAAACCAAACTTTGGTTTTAGAAGTGATTATAATTTGAATACATTTTATCATGTAGAATATCTGTAAACATCGAGACCTCTGGGATGGTTCAAACATACTCATTTAGAGTCACATTTTTAGGGACTAGCAGATAAAAATCAGGAAAATAGTAATATTGCAGTAAATCTTTTCTTTCTTTCTTTCTTTCTTTCTTTCTTTCTTTCTTTCTTTCTTTCTTTCTTTCTTTCTCTTTTTTTGGGGGACAAAAAAGTCATAGGTAAGTGCAGTAGCAAACAACAAACACATACAATGTGATACTGTTTTGCTCCTATAATTGCTGAAGTAGATGATGAGCACCTTAAAAATAAGCCTGTTCTCACTTTTGTAGTGAGTGACATTCTTGGCCACTGGCGTCTGATTTCAACACATGGAGTACAACTATAGTGTCAGTGCTGACATGCATGGTATGAGACAGAAGTTTATGCAGGTCCCTGGATACAGGAAATAGGCATGGACAAATGAAGTTAAGTAGTAAAAACATTATTAGCAATATGGTTTAAGTGATCAGTGTAATGAGTGAAGGTATGGTTGTGTGTGAGTAAGTGGATTCTGCTTTTTTTTTTTCCATCTATTTATTTTAGCTGCTTTTGTTTGTATTTGTACTTTTATAGTATTTTCTATATGATGCACAGAGTGGATGCACTTTAAATTTTGTTGTACTTATTATAATGACTATAAACATATTCAGTTCAATTCTATTCTATTCTATTCTATTCTATTCTATTCTATTCTATTCTATTCTATTCTATTCTACTCTATTCTATTCTCATTTTAGTCTCATTGAGCTGTTTCCTATCCTGAACTGAATGTTTTTATGCCTTAACTTAACCAAACTTTAATCGTTTGAACATCTTTCAGATTATTCCATTACAATAGTCTCTTAATGCGCTCAGTGTAGCCTATGTGTCGAAATGTGAAAAGTTAGGTGTGAGAAAGTGTAGGAAAAATACTGACAAACAAAACAAACAGATGTGTAAGCGCTGAAGCGGAAATGATTCAGTCCAAAAAACACATGCAAATAATACTAAACAGTGAAGGTTTTGACACATTAATCAACTTCTCAAATCTTTTCAGTTGTTTTTCAGTGTGTTCTAATATTCCTTGTGACCTCCGCAGTACCATTTCCTACGTCCACCCTTTGTGTGTGTGTGTGTGTGTGTGTGTGTGTGTGTGTGTGTGTGTGTGTGTGTGTGTGTGGTGGTTTATGCCCACTGTTGTGTGAGCTCAGTGTACTGGAAAGGCCTAATCACCCGTTGCCATAGCAATGAACTTGGGTGCTGTTCGCCAATTCATTCTCTTTTGTTTGCTGTTTGCTTTATAGTCCAATCACTTCTCGTGGAATTTGTGGTATCCGCTGTCATATTGTGGAGGTTTAAAAAGCTTCCAAACACTTTTTTTGAGTGGCTGTCAAACTATGTTAAAAGACACTATCAGTCGGATGGTGATTTTCCATACAGTAGGATACATGAGGTTTGAGTTATTTTAGATACTCCCCTTAAAAAAGGAACCGTAACTATGTGCACATTATTGTGGTTTTGTTTTGTAATGGAAGCTTGTGAAATTATAGTGGTTGCACTGTTTTGTAAAAGAAACTGTCATCACAAATCACATGCTCCTTAAATCCTTGACCTTATGAAAGATAACTGAATGTGAACATCCTGTTCTGAAGGCAAAGGTAATGGTCCAAACTTCCTACTGTCTGATTTGTGATACGCTTTTGGGAAGCCCAAATTTCCCTCATTCCTATTTAGGAGGGCATGGAAATCAAGATAAGATCCTTAGAAAACAGAAATGGGTTGCTTGTTGGAGTTCTCTTTTGCTCTAGGCTGTAGACTAAGAGTGTCAAACATATGGCCTGTGGACCAAAACCGGACCGCCAAAGGGTCCAGTCTGGACGAGATGAATTTGTGAAATGCAAAACTTATACTGAAGATATTAATATTCAAGGGGTCAATTTCACCTCAATATGATGGAAAAGTGGATGGGACCAGTAAAATAATAACATAACCTATAAATGATGAAAACTACTATTTTTCTCATTGTTTTAGAGTAAAACAGACAAATTACATGATGAAATTGTTTACATTTACAAACTATCCTTTCACAAATCGGACCCTATTCTGCCTGTTATTAAATATTTTGTGTATTTGTAGATCGACTGTGATCTGTAAGTTGTAATGAACATGTGTAAATGACAAACTGAGGCATAATGTTTTGCACTTTTACTTTTTTGCATGAAAGCAACGACAAATTTTAAGTTATAATGTTATATTAGTAAATTGCACTTATTTTTCTTGAGAAATTTCAGGTTGTATGCGGTTGTTCATATTACTGACATTTTCATAATCTAATTTAACTTTTTTCACATTAAAAGAGAAAAATTTGGATTATTATTTATAGGTTATTGTACTATTTACTTATCCGGCCAGATCAAATTGGACCGAATGTGTCCCCTGAACTAAAATAAGTTCGACACCCCTGCTGTAGACTTATGCTTCCAACACATATTGACTGAAATATAGATTTATGTCATACATCTAATCGTCCTATTATATTCAAAGGAGCCACCTTCACCAACCAAGTAAAGAGGCCAAAAGATATTCAGATAATCATCCCTTTATTATTCCCAAACTATTCAAGATTGTTACATTCACACAGTGGGTATTGTGTGTTTCCATCATACTGGTGTAAACAGAGAACAGATGTTAAATATGCAACATGTAATTACTGAGGGGAGAGGCAGGAATAACATCACCATGACCTGGCTTGAAGGCATTTGATCTTCCTCAGCTGTGATTATCATATACAAGCAAACAGATACTTTATACGAAAGACAGAAACAAAAAGTTTAAAAAAAAAAAGTCCACAATGAAATTATTAAGTGTATGAAATATTATACAACTGTTCAGATCATATTGGAATCTATTTGACATTTATGCAAATATATATGAAAAATAAATGACAATTTTTAAGCTTTTTTGAAACTTTTTTTTTTTTTTTTTTTTTAAAGCAACTTTAATCCAAATCACAATTGTTTTTGGTATTTTCAGTATGAATGAAAATCTTAATGACATTTACATGTCCATATCTTAGAAAAATAAACAACTTCATGAACAGCTGGTGTGAAACCTAAAAACTCTCTTTTCCCCTTGAAACATTTTAATATTTGTTTAACGTCAGATACTTTTAAGTTTTTGAAAGTTTAACCCTTTACCAAGATGGTGTAGGATGTAGAGTTAACCTTTGCCCACTAGAGGGAAACAATTTATGCTTAATACTATTGCCTGCATTTACATGTTTCTGCTTCAAAAATGCAGCATTACATATCCTGCGAGATTCCTTTTATTACAGATAATATATATATGTAAAAAACAAAATACATAAACATGTACATAAACATTCGTGAAACTGTACGTTAGCCAAAGATAAAGTACTAAGTTTAACCAAAGACAGAGCTTCAAAGTGGGAAAGAGACAATAAAATTAGCCATTATACTTAGTACTAAGGTGCATAAACATGAAACATTATAATGAGGATCATAAGTTCCATCAGATGCATCTGCTATTTTTTGCATCATATTCTGTTAAAGCACTTTTAAGTACCAGCAACTTACAATTAGAGCAAGGTTTAAGGATCTTGGTTCCAAAAGAAAGCCAATCTGGAAGTATCTCAAACTTGTAATATCACTGATGGCCACTGTCCAAAAAGCTTCAGTTTCAATAGGCAACGAATTTCTCACCTGTTTCATGTACCTTAAATAAGTGATCTAGTCCATCTTCAGATTTTTCTCCATTAATTAGATCTGAGATGTCTGCCATTTCAGGCTTTCATTGACAGGTCTATATGACAACTTACTTGGAGCACTTTTGGAGTTTAGGTTTATTAAATGAAGCAGATTTTTTTCCTGACAGACAGCTCGATTGTGTTGTGGTTAATAGGTTTGGCTGTCCAAAACGACTGTAAAATGACCTCAATACCTTTACATTTTTAACCATCAACATTGACCTTTGACCTATGGCTTTCACACTCAAATCATTTCATTCTCACAATAAAGTAAATGTTTGTGTAATATTCAAAGTTTGTGCCATGACAATCCATAAGGCTGGTCCTGACATTTGGAGTTTTCAACACAATGGGAACATAGCTTTTTATACAGATCAGCAGACGCATTAAAAAACATACAGTATTTAAACATATGACAGTTAAAGACAAAAAAAAAAAAAAACATAGTCACCATTTACATCCATAGTTTCAGGGCTTACATTTAATTCACAAACCTTCAGAGTAAAGACATGAAACAATTTTGTTATGATATATGATAATATAAGGATTTTAGTCGCATTTCATTATATAAACTCAATCTCAATAATATGTAAATTTTATGTGGAAAATAGTAACTGTTATTGACTTATCGGAATACCCGTGTTTCTGGAGCTTGACATGCTGTGTTATCATGCAGAGGTTAAAATGACCTGATCTGTACTATCATTTTGCTGTCCAATACTCCCAAATTAGGAAATGGGACTCAACAGAGAAGTTACACTCAATAATCTTTTTAAAACTGCAACTTCTGGAAAAGAACAGCTTATCTTGGTCTGCAATGCAGCACAACACTGATAACATGCTTTGTTACTCTTAAATTTGTGCACATTCAGCCATTAAGTCATCCATTGTGTTGTTGAGGCGATACATGCCATACATGGCAGCAAGAATGAGACACAAGCCTGTGACCACAAGCAGGATGTGACAAAACATGAACAACCCTGTCAAGGCTGCATCTGAGCGCAGAAACCACACATAGACCCAGCCCCCATGAAGGCTGTGGTGAACAAACTCAGGCCCCTGTTCAAGCACCACTTTGTCATAGAAAGGAGGTGATATGTGAAAATCTAAGGGAGTCTCTGTGTTAAAAACCAACTCCCCAGTGGGTCCAGCAGTGGTGTGAGTGTGGAGAGATGTTGACAATGATGGGACATGAGATGTGGTTGGTGTCATAGGAGCAGTGGTCACTGGAACTGCATGTTGTTGATTACTTGTTTGAGCTATTGCTGCTGTTGTAGTTGGCAGTGGTTCTGTAATAAAGGTGCGAAATGCCTGTGTTGTCTCATCAAAATCTTTATGGGAACGAAAATCAATTTTGACTGTTGAAGTATCACAACTGTTGAACTCTGAATCCTGTAGAGAATGGAGTGGTCGAAGCATCTGGTAGAGTGGACTGTGACAAAACACTTCCTCTCTGTCAGGAATTAGATGCTGATTAAGTTTAATCCAACTCGCCATACCCCGGATACTACAAGTGCAGTCCCAGGGGTTTTCACTTAGATTAAGAACCTTCAAACCTGTATTTGACAAGAAAATATTCCCTGAAAGAGTTTTCAGTGTGTTATTCTTCAAATCGAGCGTTGATAGTGCCTGAAGGCCCTGAAAGATATTTTCAGGTAGGTTTTTGAGCTTATTGTCATTGAGAAGCAGTATGCTCAGAGTGGTTAGCTTAGAGAACATATGTGGTGGTAGGTACTCAAGGTCATTGGACCTCAGTGAAAGTTTTCTGAGGTTTGGAATACAGCAGAAAAGCTCAGAAGGTAACTCCCTAAGCTTTTTGTTTAAATGGAAGTTAAGCACCTGTAAGCCAGACATGTTGACAAAAAAATTTCCTGGAACAGTAGTGAGATTGGTCTCGAACAAATAGAATTCTCGCATATCAGGCATGTGACCCATCAGTTGTTCGGGTAGAGATAACAGGGGGTTTTTGTACAGTGTGAGCTGTGTCAGCTTGGGCATGTGATAGAAGCACTTTTCTGGGATGGCTTGAAGTTGGTTTGCTGACAGGGTGAGAATCTTTAGCTTCCTCAGTGACCAAAACACCTCAGGAGGAAGGCTGGTAATATGGTTTTGGTGGATTTTGAGTTCCTCAAGGTTAACAAGAGTATCAAACATCCCAGGTTCAAGTGTCTCTAGTTCATTGTAATACAATGAGAGCTGGCGAAGTTGAGTCAAAGACTGAAAGATGGTACGTGGGAGCTTTTTAATACCGTTTCTGCCCAGGTTCAAAAAGGTGAGGTTGCCGAGTCCATTGAATATATCAGAGGTGGGACTAGACAGTTGGTTGCGACTCAGATCTAGTTCTTTCAGTCCAGTAAGACCCTCCAGCATATCTGGAGCAAGGGTCTTCAACTGGTTACCATCTAAATGAAGCTGCTCCAGATCTGTCAGTGGAGTAAAAACTTGAGCAGGAATTACTGACAGATTGTTGGATGATAACTTCACAGACCTGAGCTTTGGAACCACATGGAAGGCCAGTGGGTGGATAGTGTATAGATGGCTGTGAGTCAGACTAAAGCGCAGCATGAGATCTAGGTTGGCCAGGCTCTGCTCATGTATTGTATGCATTTTTGTGTCGTTGAGCTGCAGCAGGTATGTTTTGTTGGGCAATTGCTTTGGTATATCGGTGATCATGAAGCCAACACACTTCACAGCACCTGAAGAATTGCACAGACAGCTCATTGGGCACAGTGTGTTACAGGTAAGGCGTGGTAATGTGAGAAGGACAAGGAACATCCACAAGGACCCTGTACAGAGGGAGATAAGGACACAGCAGGAAACACAAGATTAAGTATGACACAATGAGCCTCATACAATAACCACTCCTCATGTTCATGTGGGTCATTTAGGTAATTCATGGAAATGGGTTGACAGAATTTTGGGACTGCCATGGTGGCGTGCACAGACTAGGACAAAGTCTAGGAGCTCTCTAAAGCAGCTTAGTATTATCTCACTCAATGTGTTAGAGTGGGCAAATTCACCTCATCCACCCCCCAGGAACGTGTGCTTACTATGCACTCTCTTTACACACAACTGTTCTGCCTCCCATTCTTCCAGTCATATCATTACACTTGCCAATGACACAACAGTACTTGGTCTTATTACTAACAAAACTACATATCTGTAAACTGGACCCTTACCACACCTCACTCTTTCCATAATTCCAGCCCCCCGTCCCCCACCTGTATTTTCATCTGAACTGTTGCACTGTTCCATCAGAGCGATAGAGAACACTTCCATAGACTCCCATTGTAAAAAAAAAAAATAGCGGAAGAAATATGGATCTACTTCCGGGTTATGGAGGGCCCAATAGTTCCAAACATTGAGTATGGTGGCGTTGGAACACATTCATTTCTATTGCTGCTGATGTAGTAACTTCAGCGGTAAGTTAATAAGATACTGTCATCTTTTTAAATTGTAAATTCACTTTTCTTTGGTATGTGTTAGTGTTTGTATAAATTTATATCTTATACAACCGTTATGTTCAATTTTCAGCTGTAGCCAGATAGTTAGCTAGCTTGACTTTGCCAGCTGTTGAGATTTAACCACTGTAACTACAAACTATGGAGTTTCTAAAGTAAGGTAACGTTATTACAAATTTGGTTATCAGCGGGTTTTATTTTAATGTTTTTGCTGAACCTGATAGTGGTTGGTTAAGTTTGTCAGGTGAGGTAATGTGCTAATTAGTGTCATTTACTGTGGATAGAAATATGGGTCCACTTTGCCAGTTATTTTATTCTATATATAATTTATTAATGTTTCATAATGGCACGTGATGCCTGTAAGTACTTTTATTTGTCCTGTGCTCATTTTGTAAACCTACTTGCTGTAGTTATGAAGCTAGATAGCTAACTCTATCTCAAATTTAAAACTTTTCAAAGTAATAAAGTTAGTCCTTTCAGTGGTCAACCCCACTACTCAATAGTATAACTGACACAAACATACATACAGTAGTGACACAACGGTTGGAAATATACTTGTGTGTGGTTTATTTGGATATTTACCTGCAATAACGCACTCGCTGCTGTCTGTCCCATAGAAGAACATGACAGCGTGTGGTTTGTTTGGAACTACTGAGGCTTACATGAACCACATGATCACCATAGCAGCAACATCAAAGCATGTTGCCACTCTCTCTCTCTGTGGCTCTGTGTTACATTCATTATCCTACGTTTGATGCTAGTCTTTTGCACTTTGGAGTTGCACATCAGTTTTGCTTTTGTATTGCTATGTCTGCCTGAAAGATGCTTGAATTTCTGTCTCATTGTGTTTTTTATGCAATAACAATAAAGTATTGAATTGAATTTAACCCATAAAGACCCAGTGCTACTTTTGTCACAGTTCCCAAGTTAATTTTTCTCTAGATGTAGCCTTTCTTAAGTTCATTTCGATTTATCATAATATTATCCTCTCCATTTGGCTTTTTTTCCAGTGAAAATCAGGCATTTTCAAATATTTAATTTACGGATCATGTACTTTGATCATCATGCTGACATTACATTTGAGGGTTATTATATGAAAAACAGAGACAACTTAAGAAAAAGTGACTTTTTCAGTAAACTATATCATTAATTGAAGATAAAACAAATGTTTCCATCCACAGTCACTTATCATACTCCATGGGTTTTACTGGTGAATCAATGTTGTAGAAGATGACGGTGTTTCCACGTTCACTACAGAGCCTCTGAACGTCCAAATGGGTCATATCTGATGACCACGAAAAAATGACAAACTGCATTTTACACCAATTATTTACATGTATTGGTAGGAATAGTGGATCAACAGTGATTTATCTTTTTATATTAGTAAATAATTTTGGTCACTGGTGAATATTTGGGTTTTTATGGGTCAAACACTTCATCCTAAAATAAGTATGAGAAAGTTCAGGTTAAAATATAGAAATGCTCCTGCATGAGGCCCACTAGTCAGAAATGAAATAAGTTTAACTTTATTAGACCGTGGATAATTGTTGAACTGAACATCTAAGTAAAGAATAAATAATATACAAAGTAAAAGGCAACTTAATTCCTCACAATAAAAATTTTCATGCTCATTTGACAAAGATTTTGGCTTTTGGGAAAGAGGACAATTCATTCACATGACTGATCTGGTATCTCCTGCTGATCTGAGCATACTGAATATTCCCAAAAGTATAAGAACATTAACATAATATTAAGTACAACAGGTTGTGTGGACCAGTGAGGAGACTGGAATATTCTTCAATCTCATCCATGAAAACATCCAAGCTGCTTTAGATGGAAAACAGAAACAGCATGTTCTACCTGTTTTTGATGGGTGGAGGGGTTCAGGTGTGAATGTCAGTAGTACAAACATTAGTCGTGGACAAATGAAAATGTAATGTTAGCAGGATTGAAACAGGGTTAAGACTGGTTCAAGTCAAAAACTAGCCTGATGGACTGTTATTTATGTGAATGGAAGGTCTGAAATTTGACTAAAGACATCTGGAAAAATATCTTCAAAAGTCCTAAACTTGGCTTCCTCAAACCTGCAGGTGTCCTGACTGAATGAAACATTTTAATAGCTGCAAATGTAAACACAGATTCTAAATGTGAACATATTAATGACATTAAAATGCAAAATCTAGTTACGTTCAATGACAGAGAAGTGATTTCGATCAAAGATTAACCCTTAAAAACCCAAAAGCATCTACTGATCAAAAATGTTGAATACATTTTGAACCAGTAATCCTATTAATACATGTAAATAATGCAATTAAAATGCAGTTTATCACCTTTTCAACAGCATCACATGTCTTTTTTTGGGGACGCATCCATGATGTCTGTAGTGAACACAGAAACACCATTATCTTCACTGATTTACCAGTAAAACCCACAGAGTTTGATCAGTGACAGTGGTTGTAGACACTTGTTTATATGTTCAGTTAATGACTCACTTGGCTGGAAAAAAAGTCATGTTTTCTTCAATTTACTCTGTTTTGATTTGATAACACCTAAAGGTCAGAAAATTAAACATAGAAAAATACCTGATTTTCACTGAAAAATATAGAAGATAATATTAAATTTAATGACATTAAGTAATGTATACATTTAGAGAAAAATGGGTTAAATGATTAATTATAAATAAAGCTAGATTTGAACTATGTCACCGTAAGAGACTCACAATCATATGCCTCTTTCAAATCACAACTTAAACACTGGATGAAGGAAAACCAAGCCTGTAACCATCAGTAGATTGCCCTCACTGTGATGTTTTGTGTGTTTTTATGATGTTCTGCCTTTTGTCAATTGTCTTTCTTGTCACCTGCCTAGGGACTGCAGATGGAAATTAGCAGTGTTGCTACAGTCTGGCATATTTACAGCTACAGTTGTTGTATATGTTCACTAATATGTACTGTCCCTAATTAATTAATTAATTAATTAATTAATTAATTAATGTAGGTGGGACAGACTGATTTCAGTTAATCAGTCCATGTAGGTTAGTATTTTCAGTCCAGAAGCCTAACATGCATTATATATGTAGATACTGATCATTTTTATGTTGGGAATAATCATTTTTGTGATTTGTAGTTGTTACTTGTAGTTTTATCTTTTCTTTTTTTTTCTTTTAACTGGTCTTGTCAGTGGTCCATCCTCCAGCGTCAGAGTCTACTCCAAGTTTCTGCCTGTTAAAGGTATCCTGGGGGATTATGTCTGTGTCTGTGAATTGGTTTAAAAGTCTGGTTTAGACCAGCTCTAAATGTAAAGTGTCATCAGATAACTTTTGTTCTGATGTGGTGCTACATAAATAAAATTTGACTGATTGATTCTTTTCTTTCACCCTTTAGAGTTTGTACAAACAGCATAATAATAACAATAAAATGACAAAATCTATGCCTTCAAGGATTAAAAGGATGACTTAAATATTCAACTCACCTCTGATGTGAGAATCCATCTTTGCTCTTTTCATCCTCTGCTGTTGAGGGTGTGTGAAGGAGCTTGGTTCTGGTCTGGGTGGTGACCCCACCCCCTGCTCACATCCACCCGTTTCATCTGTCATACTCCACAGCCTTGTTTTAACTTCCTCACCTCATTACACTAGGTATATTATACTTACACAGACTCTTTGTGTTGTTATAAACATATTCATATCATATCATCACCCATGTTGCTATTACCTGTTTAGACTATGGAATTGCCTGTTTTTCACCAAACATATTTCACTGATGTGTGACATTTGATGGACTACATTCTTATAGAAAATGACACTATGTGTGTCACTGTTATCGGGAATGCCATGCCAGCTCATTTCCTATGGATTTATCTTATGAAGCCACTGTCTGCCTGAAGCATGGCCTGAACTAAAATAGATAACAGCCCATTTTATACACTGCCCAGTCAAAAATAAAGACACACACAATATTTTGTTGGATCGCCTTTGGATTTAGGATGCATTCACTGACATCACTGTTGTTTATGTAATGTCACAATACATGTCAAAACATATATTTCCATCCAGAGTTCATCTTGTATGCATGATGGGAGAGTCAGAACACTGTGAACAGTCCTCTCCATTGCATCCTAAAGATGTGCATGTGATGCATGTGGTTTAGGTCTGGACTCTGTGGTTTTGGTCTAGACCAGGGATGTCCAATCCTGGTCCGCAAGGGCTGGTATCCTGCATGTTTTAGATATACCCCTCTTCTTCTTCCCTCATTTAATTGGAGGATTACAGCCAACATTCAAAGGTGTATACCGCCACCTACTGTACCGGAGTGTGCGCCATCAGGGTTTAGTGCGTCAGTTTACAATCTTGATAATATATATAGTAAATATAACAATATAATACTAAGAAATAAATATAGAGGTAGAGCAATAAATAATATCAGTATCAACATAATACTATATACATTACATTAGAATTTTTATCTTATCTATTATTCCTGTTTCCCTCAGAAAAATGCAGTCTTATAGCACTCTTTCATTTTATCATTTCTGTCTAATATTCCTTTTGAACTCCATCTCCACTCTAATTTATATATCCTATCATGTAATTCCTCCCTCATATCATTACAGTTATTACATTTCATGATGACATGCTCTACATTTTCTACTTCATCACAAGCATCACGTTTATCTGAAATGCATTTGTCCATTAAAGACATTGCTGTTCTTAGTCTCGTATGCCCCAACCTAATTCTTGCCACTGCCATTTCTAGGCTTGAATACATTTTATATCAACTGATTTTTGGATATTATAATAGTGCCTGCCTCTTTTATCTGTGTCCCATTGTTTTTGCCATACATTCCCAACTGCTAGAGGTAGTTCAAAAGGAATGGGAAGGAATGCTTCTCGGGCCAAAAAACAGTTTGTTTGAGGTGCTCTTTGGAAAAAGGGATTCAAAAAGTAGATATCAAACTGGAAGAAAAATCCAAGGCACTCTTTTTAGACATTAATTTTAATGTCTAAAGAGAGTGCCTTGGATTTTTCTTCCAGTTTGATATTCCCAACTGCTTTTTAAATTAAGGATTTGGCCTGACCTTTGCCAAGTGATAGTTTTAATACATTATCTTCATTTAAGTTCAAGGCTCCTCTTGTTGCCTCATCTGCTCTCTCGTTTCATTCTATCCCCACATGACCTGGAACCCAGCAAAATTTAACTGTAACTCCACATCTTTGGAGTTTTAATAATATGATATTAATTTCCATCTGCGGGTCCTCTCTGGCATTTTCTTTTGATTTTAAGCTTTTAAGTGCTGTCGTTGAGTCAGAGCAGATGACCACTCTCTTCGACCTCACCTCTATCCACTGCATTCCCAGAATTATCACTGTTAGTTCTGCTGTGAATACTGACAGATCATTACTCAGTTTTTTTTTTACATATGACTATAAAATACAGGGATACTCACACCAGTTCCTATATGGCAATTTCCAGGTTTATTGGATCCATATGTGAACATCGGAATGGAGGTATAATATTCATGGTGCAAATAGTCAGTTACTTTTCTACCAATATTCATTACACCACTCTTGTTCCATTTTTGTTTCTGTCCCATCAGTTTCAGATCCACCATAGGAGCTGGAAATATCCAGGGAGGGACATTGCTCCATGCAGCATTTGGTCCAAACTCTAAGTCATGAACCCCAAATACCTCTGCCACTGATTTCATGTGCCAGCCAAATCCTTTCCCTCTGTTCTATTGTGAATACTCCCAACAATTATTTAATACTGAAGTTTCAGGTTGTTCCTCCCCTGAACCTTTTAACTTTACCCAGTAAGCTGTGATGGAAGAAAAAACGACAAAGACTTTGTGGAGAATGGATTTGCTTCAATCAGGCGATCTGTTTATTTGTGCACAAATGAGAAAACTGACAGATGAAGCTTTGCCCTCTCTCAAGAGTCAGTTCTACCAAATACAGAAAATCAGTCTAACTTATAAAAGCCTGTGCTAAGCTCACATGGGACTGGTTAATATAAAATATGACGTATGATGCTGTTGCTAAGCAGAAGAAAAAATATCAGATGAACACAGAATGTAAGACCTTGGGGTCATCCTGGGAAGTTTGAGGAGTTACTCTTTGTTGTTGAATTCCAGAACTGAGAGCTCATGCTCTACCATGGACTAAAAGGTCATCCTGTACCTTGTGGTATCTTTAGAGATAAAGTAGCTTACAATATGCAGAATTGAGGAATTGACTAGGAGTAAACATTCATGTCATGAGGGACACAGGCAGGGGCGATTCTAGGATCAGAGGTTTAGGGGTGCTGAGCACCCAGAGTGCTGCCTGGCCAGGTGAGAGAAATTTCACTGTTTTGTACATTTTAATGCAGTTTTGGACCATCATTCCTACATTTGTGAAAGAAAAGCATAAAATTTTTGTGGGTATGAGAAACTCTGTGACTAAACCATCAAATCTGATAAAAGTTATTTAAATGGTGAGTCACAATAAAAGAGGAATGGATTGGACTCATAAAAGAATAAACCCTAACTCTAATTGCTGGTGGAGGATGTCGTGGAAATTTACCGTTCAACTGTTAACTCACACAAAGAAAAAGGGAGAAAGTTAGAGTTAAAATAATAAATGCATTTATTGAGAAATCAATCACAGACAAAGCTCTGTAAATGAAGTCTGCCTAAACAAGAGAAAACTAAAGATTATATAGAACCAAATCCAACCCCCTCAAACTATGCTGTCATTCCTTACGTACATCGTACCACCCCATACTACTCCTTCTCTGCTCCGTGAAGAGGTCATGAGGACCTCTTCACTCTAACCTTGCTTGAATACAGGCGCCATCCTCTATCTACACATTCAGACATTTAGGTGTTTGGGTTTCAACTCAAGGTAAGAACTTCGTCCCCAAGTCGGGGTTGCTACAGAGTGGTAAACATCACACATAACAATGACTCAGCATGTACTTAACAGTATAACATATTAAAAGAGTATAAAATATAAAAAGTAAATTTTTCCACCACAAGGAAAATCCTCCATTTTGATACAGCAGCTCCTCAACATATATATATAGATATATATAGGCCTACACAAGAGAATGGGTTTAACTCCAGAGGAATATTAGTATCAGATCTACCAGATCTACTTCAAAACACTGCCTGTACATGACAATATATTCGGTTTACAGGTTCTATCAGTAGAACATTTATAAATCTGTTTATAACTGGACAGAAATCAACATATATGTGGAAGAACACACCATCGTGTACCGTCAAAACATCAGCAAACCATTTTTTGTCATCTGTTTTCCAATTAATCTGATTAAAATACGTAACATTTACCACATTTATTCTGAGGCAGATCATTTCTAATAAACTGTAGACCAGTGTATATGTTAAGCCTCTCTTTGCTCTCCTCTCTCTCTTTGTGCTTTAACCAAAAGGCAAATAACCAAACAATGTGTTTTATATCTAATAAGAGATATAAACTGGTACATTTATTCAATTTACAATATAATTGTAATAGAATATTTGATTGCTGTGGAAAATGAGGTTACATGAGTTGATCTTAGAATCATACCTGAATCTGGCTCTTTTTTTTATTTTTAGAAAAAAACAAAACAAAACAATCATGCGTTCATGATGAGGCTGGCTGTCTGCGCATGCACACACACACACACACACACACACACACACACACAATAGGAGTTAATGGACATCTAGTCAGATAAAGTCAGTTACACCTTGTCTTTATTCTGAACACATGCACAGACACAACAGCAGCTTCTCTCAGTCCAGTTCAAACAGAGGACAGAGGTGGACTGAACCACATGGAACATTTCTTCGCTAGAAAAAACATCAGCTAAATACTACCTAACAACATAAACAATGATCTATGTTTCAATGCAGCAAAAATAGGGACTGGTGATGATAATAATGTGTTAAGTGGTTGAAATAAAGAAATGTGTCACATGTCCTGGTTTACACTAAGTACTTACACCACTACCATATCCCAACTCTGGAAGTCAGTGCCTGTGCACTGCTCTATACCTGTGAAGCACTCAGAGTCTGAATTGAGGAAAGGGGGGTGGGATGGGAGGATCAGACAAGGTGGTGGTGGTGGGGGGGGGGGGGGCTGTAATTTTGTTGTTAAAATATTACGTTTCAGCCATGTACTGCGTATGGTTCTGACATTTTTCTGGCATGTTAAGAATGGACAAAAATGAAAAAATGAATGAAATGAAAAAAAAATTAAATGAAAAAACAAAAAATTTCAGCAATCTTAAAATATTTTAGGAGTGCTGGGAATCAATTTAGGGGTGCTGAAGCACCCCCCAAAATGGGTTAAAAATGCCCATGGACACAGGTGTCATAAACTAGCAGTTTTGAGGAGATACAGACAATTCCAAGAACAGAAGACTCATGGTCAGTGTTGTGGACCAAGCAGTCAAAGCACAAAACACAGGTTTAAAGTTTGTTTTTTCCCTTTTGCTCTAACCAGATGTGATGTTTGTGGGCATTTCCGTTGTTGCTGACTGTATCTATAAGCAAAGCTGTCCTTAACAAATGTTATACAACCCCCACCTTGCCTTCCAATTCTGTCACATTGAACAAAACTGAAACCTGGTCATATAAAACTTAAGTGTGGCCTTAATCATGTTTCTTGAATACATATAACATCAGGTGTTACTTTAAGCTCAGCTACAGTTTTCTTGAATTCTTGTCCATCAGCAATTAGACTCCTGGCATTCCATTGCAGGATAAGGATCACCATGAGGAAGTCAGTTATCTTGAGATGTTTCACCATAATTTGCAGGGTTTAACATCTCATGTAGGGATGGGAATCGTGAAGAATTTAACGATTCCAATTCCATTATCGATATTGCTTATCGATCCGATTCTCTTATCGATTTTCATTGGGTGAGGGAATAAAAGAGTACAAACGGGTGTGTTTGCATTAACTGTCTTTTATATTTCCATCTACACAGAAAACAGAACATATATAGTATGTACAAATAATAATAACAGATGACGCCGGGCCAGTTCGGGGGGGTGGGGGGTACCGTGAAAGTGAAACTAAAGACGCTTTACTAATTCCTCTATTGCCGCATTTCTGCTATGTGGAACCGGTTCGACTCGGCTCAGCTTGTCTCCTGTTGTTGTGCACCTCATTTCCTTTCCCTTCTTACCTTTGGAAACTTGTATTTGAGGAGTTACGACGTTTGTTGCCCACACCGGAACCGGCCCGGCGTTCACTCTACCACTACATTCACAAGCGCTGCTGTGTATCAAATATGTGACATTCCTGTAAATGATTCACATGCTGTGGACAAATGTTTGAGGATATTGGAGGGATTCCACCCTTTTGAAGACATAGAAGCTTTGACAGTGTTCCAAGTAAGAGGACCTGGTGTCATTTTTTTAGACCGTTTCTGCCTCAATGCCATGTTGGCCACATTCTGACCAAAACAATGCAGCGTACGTGACGTCATCGCGCATGCACAACGAAGGCGGAATCGATAAGCAGAATCGTTAAGCAGGCAGGCAAACGATTCCATGGAATTGAGCTACTGGGAACCAGTTCTTTTTTGAGAACCGGTTCTCGATTCCCATCCCTAATCTCATGTATCATTTCAGTTGTAATAATTTTAATCCCCAACATTTCTTTGGCAGCCTCTACTACTGTTCTAATTCTGTCACTTCCTCTTTTGTTGCGTAGCCACATTAACTGTTTTACATATGAATGCCACAAAGCTGACTTTATCTACAATCAGTGAATCTTCTTTTATCTCCTTTAAATATGGATTAGCAGCACAAGGAGTAGTATCTTTTTGTTGGATCAAAGGCTCCATTCCTCTATTTACTAAATGTACATCACAGTATCTGGCTAGTTAATTTTCCTTTACTTTTTGAAGTGCATCAGCATAAGGGACTTGATTAATTACTTTATATTTTTTAATTTCTCCGGCCTGTTTTTGCACTGGACATCCACCATATCTAGCGCTATGCTTGCGATGTATCCCTAAAATAAAAATTTGTGGATGAAAATAATTTGCAAGACATTTAATGATGATAATCATCTAATTTGACCATGGTTGATCCACATCCAGTTTGTTTTATTTTGAAGTGAGCGTCACGTCTGTATACATTCAGCCACAGATGTCATTGAGCGGCACATACTAGAGATTTAATGATGGCGTGTGTTTTAGCAATTAAAAGTGAGTTAAGTGTAGGCAATGTGTTTAATCACAGGTTGTGGGTCTAATGTACATGGGCATGGGTGGGTGCGAATTTAGAAAAGTGGATCCGTGCAGGACTCTGCTCGGGAATTGTCAGCTTTCCCCACATACATTAAGATTTTTCATCGTAAATGTTGAACAAGTTTAATATTTACAATTGTCGGCCCCGACCCATTTCAGAGCCGATTATCAGGACAAATTCACTCTTAACACACCTCAGACCACAGGATAATCTGATAGGATAATCTTATTAAACATAAGATAATCTGGCGTTTGCCATCCTTGGTTGGGAAGGGGGAAAATCAGGACAAAAACAGCCCGATTATCTTTAAGTGTGTGCCCCACTTAAAACAAGGGTGTCCAATCCTGGTCCTCGAAATCTATTATCCTGCATGTTTTAGATGTATCCCTCTTCCAGCACGCCTGATGGTCATGATCAGGCTTCTGCAGAGCTTGATGATAGGCTAATCATTTAAATCAGGTGTGTTGGAAGAGGGATACATCTAAAACATGCAGGATAGTAGATCTCAAGGACCAGGGTTGGTGACCCCTGGTCCAGACTCTGAGGCTCAGGTCTGGACTCTGTGGTGGTCAATTCATGTGTGAAAATGATGCCTCATGCTACTGAACCACTCTTTCCCAGTTTGAGTCTGATGAATCCTGATATTGTTATTTTGGAATATGCCTTTTTCTCCTCAGTGAAGAAAAATATCCACTGATGTCCAGTCCTGGTAATTCAGTTTATTCAGGTTCAACTGACTCAACTCATTTTATGAACACATAATGTCACTGAACCTAGACCCGACCAACTGAACCAACCCCAGATCATAACACTGACCCCATAGACTTAGACTGTAAGGAACTTCATCCTCCTCTCTTTTCACCATGATGCATCCATCACTCTGGAACAGGGTCAATCTGGACTCATCAGACTACATGTCGTTTACACAGTCCACTCTTTACGCTCTCTGGTGGTTGTTTCAGAAATGACAATCTCACTGCATCAGTTTAAGGCTTAAAGAACTTGTTGCATGTGAAACACATTAATCACAGCAGTAATTATCCAGTGGAAGGATTTGAAGGATTTACTCAGTTAAATCCAGGAGGAGCCTTTTTTGGATGGGTAGTGAGTATAAAATAAATTGTGGGAATTGATTTCCCTTGACACATGTAAAGTCTCTAAAACAAAGTCAAATGTAGGTGGTCCTCTTTATAACAGTTGTGATGAAGACTTCCATCCCCTCCTGTGGACTATGTGCCCTATGATGGGAGAGGTCTTCTTTTAATTAAAATCATAGTAAAGTCTGCAGAGAAGTACCTTGGGGTTAAAGGTTTGCGCTGGGAAGCAGTGGAAGAGATGTTGAGTGGAGGGTCTCATAGTTCTCAGTCATTGGGTGGTGGTTCTTCATGTTAATTGTGGTGTATTGACCATACAATAATTGTATGATGTTATGGGTACTTTAGTTTTTGTACTACTGTGAACACCGTAGAGACCAGGTTGCCGGTCTGCACATGTGCACCGTTATGTTATTGAAGTGAAGCATGGCAGAAAAAGAGCTCTGAGAAGAAAGTTAACGTGTGTCTGCCTCATAAATACACATTGGCGATGAGGAAAATATAACCTCACGTTTTTCCAAGGGGAAGGGACAAACACGGTGTCGATACTAGTGAGTACAATGGCCCTATTTGGGAGAATTGATGAGTTCAAGCCAGAAAATGAGCAATGGTCGGCGTATATTGAACAGCTAGAACAGTTTTTCGAAGCGAACGACATAGACGAAGAAAAGCATGTCGCCACTTTGCTAAGTGTAATGGGCGCATCAACTTATGGACTTTTAAGGAACTTGGAGCAGCCACATAAACCAAAAGACAAGACTTTTGACGAAATAGTGGCTATCCTTAAAGGACATTTTGAACCAAAACCTTTGTTGGTGGCGAAAAGATTCCGTTTTAATAAATGTAATCAGAAGGCTAATCAGTCAGTGGCACTGTATGCGGCCGAGTTAAAGCAGTGCGCCGTCAACTGTGAGTTCGGAACGAATCTGGATTCATCTTTAAGAGATTGTTTTGTCAGTGGGATAAGAAACGAAGCATGCCAGAGGAGATTACTCTCGGAAAACGACCTGACATTCGCTAAAGCTTCAGAGATCGCGCTCAACATGGAGACGGCAGACAGAGATGCACGTCAACTCAGAGGCATTGACAATGAACACAGCGGAGCAGCCAGCGTTCACAAGGTAAAGCTAAAGGGAACAAAGACATGTTACAGATGCAAAGGGAAAAATCATCTGGCAAATGAGTGCCATTTTAAAGAGACTAAATGCCACAATTGCGGCAAGATTGGGCACATTAAAAAGGCATGCCGTGCACAAAAACTGACTGATGGGAGAAGAAGTGCACTGTACAGCGGACAACAACAGAAGCACACAAAATATGTGGAAGCAGAAGAAGACACAGATTTAGGCGTTTTTACTATTTTGACAGTCACTAGTATGGATGCTGAACTGTATAGAGAGACATTTACAATAGCTGAACACAGGGGCTGCTAGGAGTATCATATCACAGAAAACATACAAACAGAAGTTTACACACATGCCACTACAAAAGACAACAGTTAAGCTTAAAGCTTATAATGGAGGTTGTATCCCTGTATTGGGGCAAATTACAGCTACAGTTGTTCATGAGAGCCAAGTTCAGAACTTACCACTGTTAGTTGTTAAAGGTCAAGGGGCATCACGGTGTGGCAGAAACTGGCTCAGGAAACTTAAACTTAACTGGGATCAGATTAAGTATGTACAGGAACAAAGGTGTGGGACACTGAAAGCAGTGCTGGATAAATATTCAGAGGTATTTAAGGAGGAGTTGGGAACCCTTAGAGATATTAGGGCTTCTATTATTGTTAAACCTGAGATAACCCCAAAGTTTTGCAAGCATAGACCTCTTCCATTTGCTGTGAAGGAAAGAGTAGAGAAAGCTCTTAAGAGGCTAGAGGAAGCAAAGATTATCTCTCCAGTGAAACATGGTGAGTGGGCAGCACCTATAGTGCCAGTGGAAAAGAAAGATAAGTCACTTCGCTTATGTGGAGATTATAAGGTATCAGTAAATCAGGCAGTTGAAACAGACACTTACCCTTGCCAAGGTTAGAGGAGATTTTAGCAACCCTGAGTGGAGGGAAAGTTTTTTTCAAAAATTGATTTGGCAGCAGCTTACCAGCAAGTGTTGTTGGATGATGATTCGAAGAAGTACACCACAATCAACACCAACAGAGAATTGTTTGTGTACAACAGACTTCCATTTGGAATAAGCTATGCTCCTTCCATTTTCCAGAAGATAATGGATAATTTGATGAAAGACCTGCCCGTGGTCATATTCCTGGACGACCTGCTGATCATGGGACGCTCAGAGGAGGAACACCTCAAAAACCTACAGGACATCCTACAACGCCTCCAAAACAATGGGCTACGAGTGAAACGCTCTAAGTGTGAGTTCAGTAAAACCCGCATAGAGTATCTGGGTCATGTTTTGGATGAACATGGTATTCACCCTTCAAAAGACAAGGTGAGAGCAATACAGGAAGCTCCAGCTCCAACTAATGTTAAAGAGCTACAAGCTTTCTTGGGACTTATAAATTATTATGGACGATTTTTGCCACGGCAAAGCACGGTGTTGGCACCTCTGTATAGACTGTTAAAGGGACAGGTAATATGGAAATGGACGGTGGTTGAACAGAACGCTTTCACAAAGTGTAAAGAGTTACTGACTAGTGACCAAGTGTTGGCTCACTATGACCCCTCTCTACCGCTCACTTTAGCATGTGATGCTTCTGCTTATGGCACTGGAGATGTTATTCAACACATTATGCCAAATGGTGAGGAGCGGCCAATAGCGTATGCTTCCCGAACATTATCTCCAGCAGAGAAAAAATATTCTCAAATTGAAAAGGAAGCACTCGGACTGATATATGGTGTTAAAAAGTTTCACCAGTACTTATGGGGCAGACATTTTACACTAGTTACTGACCATCGTCCCCTATTAACACTGTTTGGTGAGCATAAGAGTCTACCGACGCTCGCTGCAGCCCGCATCCAGCGGTGGGCTATTATCTTATCAGCTTATGACTATCATATTGTTTACTGTAAGTCTGAGGACCACAGCAATGCTGATGGACTTTCTCGATGTCCTCTGCCTGAGAATAGCGACGTCGGAACGGCTGGGACAGCTGCCACAGTACACTTACTGCTAATGGAGCATCTACAGGGAGCACCACTCAACGCAACCCAAGTTGCCAGGGCAACACGCACTGACAGTGAGTTATCCTGAGTGTATAAGTACGTATGTTATGGAAGGTTGGCCCGACCAAATAGAAGAAAACTTAAAGCAATTTGCTACAAAAAGAAATTAACTATCCACAGAGCAAGGTTGTGTTTTATGGGGCACCAGAGTCATCGTACCCTCAAAAATGAGAGAAGCAGTGCTAAAAGAGATCCACACTGCCCATCAAGGTATTGTGAAAACAAAAGCTCTTGCTCGAAAATATGTATGGTGGCCTAACTTAGACTCAGATGTAGAGCAGATCTGTAAGGAATGTGAAACATGTCAGATGGAACAGAAAATGCCAAAGCAGGTTCCTCTGCACCCATGGGAGTTTCCAGGGGAGTCATGGAGAAGACTGCATAGTGACTTTGCAGGACCTTTTTTGAACAACATGTTCATGATAGTTGTGGATGCTTACACTAAATGGTTGGAAGTGTTTTGCATGTCACAAATCACATCTCAAGCAACCGTCACTAGGCTTAGGAGACTTTTTGCCTCCTATGGTCTGCCAGAACAAATCGTGACAGATAATGCTACTACATTTACATCTGATGAGTTTCAGACTTTTGTCAAGCAGAATGGAATCCTGCACACCACCAGTGCTCCAGGTCATCCAGCAACAAATGGTCTGGCAGAGAGATATGTTCAAACTTTCAAAGTAGGTTTGAAAAAGCTGGCTAATACCACTTTTAACATTGAGGACAAGATCTCATTGTTCCTGTTGCAGTATCGGACGACACCTAACTGCACTATGGGACAGTCCCCTGCTGACCTGTTTCTTAACAGGCATGTTCGCACAAGACTGGATTTCCTCAAACCCTCTACCAACAGGACAGTTCGCAGGAAATAGTATCAACAAAAAGATCTTCATGACCGCAGCGCTGTCGACCGTTCTTTTGACGTGGATGAGGCAGTGTATCTACGCAGTACTGTGGGGGGAGGACACAAGTGGATTCCTGGACAAGCGAGGAGACAGACTGGTCCTGTGTCTTATGAGGTCCCAGAGCAGGATTCTGACACAGTACACCGACGCCACGGAGACCAGATGCGGCCTCGAGTCGCTCCTGAACCTGATAAAGATGGTACGGATTTACAGACTGAACTATCGGTTGGTGAAGGCTGTAGCAGTACACAGGATGGTCCAGATACTGCTAGCCTGACTTCTGAGTCCCTGGGACCTAAACCAGTGGTTCTGAGGCGCTCAAAACGAGTGGTTAACCCACCTGCTAGATTCATGTCTTAAAACTCTAAATCTAATGTACATTGTATTCAAATGAATGTACATGAATGTTTCAAATGAAAGGCAGTTACAACACTGAATGTTATACTTGAACAATGCTGGATGTTAACATGTTTTCAGTTTTAGGCTGAGGCTATGTTATGTTTTGTTAAGGAATATTAGACAACTACTGTTCAGTTAGGAACAGTGTGTGCATTAACATTTTCCGCTGTTTGATGGAATAATTTTGATAACTGTTTCACAGCTAAAGGGGGGAATGATGTGGTGTATTGACCATATAATAATTGTATGATGTTATGGGTACTTAAGTTTTTGTACTACTGTGAACACTGTAGAGACCAGGTTGCCGGTCTGCGCATGTTATGTTAATGAAGTGAAGCATGGCAGAAAAAGAGCTCTGAGAAGAAAGTTAACGTGTGTCCGCCTCATAAATACACTACATTAATCATATTACAATGAAATGCTAGAAGCCTTATTGCTAATGTCAGGAACTAAAAGTGTTTATATCAAAGTTAAAGGATAAACCTCATGTAATATGTATACAAGAAATACGGTTAAGGCCACAGCTAGACTTTGTAATCCAAGGACATACAGGGATAAGATGAGATAGAGGAATTGGGAAGGGAGGAGGGGCAGCAACATCCGTACACAATAGAATTAATTATAACACAGTTCATTCTGGAACACAGCGTGAAGCAATAATGGTAAACATCTGGATATGTAGGGATAGGGTAACAGGTATCAATTACTACAACCCATGTAACAGGTTAAACACAGACATATTAAAAGACATAACAGGGCTAGCACAAGGGAAGGTGGTATGGTGTGGGGACTTTAGTGCACATAGTCCACTGTAGGGTAGTTCAACCACAGATGGAATTCAAATGAGATGGCTGTAGAGGAGTATATACAGGATGAAAGTTTAGTCTGTATTAACAATGGACAAGGAACATGATACAACAGTAGTAAGAATAATACAGAAAGTGTATTGGATCTGACGTTAGTGTTAGTTGGATTAGCAGGAGTCAGTGAATGGAGTGTATTGAATAAACCACCACTTGGTAGTGATCATTACCCTGTAGTCACTAAGATAGGAAAAGATTTAAACCAGGAGAGATCTTTCTATATTCCTAGATGGAAGTTTGATAAGGCTGAATGGGAGATTTTCCAATATACCTGTGAAGTAAGATGTGCAAGATTACTGTTAGAGGATATCTCTGAAGTGGAAGAGCTGAATGAGAAACTAGTCAAGGTCATTATACAAATGGCAGAGGACACGATACCAAAGAGTAAAGGGCAAGGGGGGAAAACGAATGCACCATAGTGAGACAAAAACTGTGAAATAGCTTCTTTTTTTTTTCCTTTTCTATGGGCTCAGCTGGCTGACAGGCAGCTGTCTGTACTGATAAGGCAGCAGCCGACACCAGCTGTACTCCCAGTCATCATTGCCCTTTTTTCTGACACCTTTGCTTGTGTATCCTCTTTTATTGGGACATTTTATCAGGGAGTATCTCACACTATTTTTTTTTTTTTCCTACTTGTCTTGTCCAGCATCCTAACAGCAGAATGGTAGTCTGGTTCCTTCTGGTGCTGAAGAAATTTGCTTTGCCAAGGGTAACTTCAGAAAGTATATGAAGCGCCCTTTGATATTCTACTGTGTTTATTATAAGTTTTGATGAACCACATTTCGATGCTGGACCTGACATGGGGGGGGTGGGGGTAGAAGAAGGGGAAAGAACAAGAGAAAAGAAGGTGGCGAAGACCCTCACAAGAAAGTATCAACAATATAAACAGTAACAACCATGAAGACAATTATAATGGTAACAATAACTACAACCAGAACTGAGTAAACTGGGCAGAAGAGAGAGAAAAAAAACAAAACAAACAAAACCACAAAAAAAACCAACAACAATGAAATACATAAGACCTATGAAATGATGAATATAAGAAAAGAAAGCATGGACAAAATATCGCATACCACATTTGCACAAATAATACCTATAACAAATAATACCAGTAATAAATCCACACAACATCAGTTGTTGACATTAATCTGCTGTGACAGAGTGAACAAGGCAAACTGACTGAGGTGAAGAACACAGGCATGCAACCGCAACCGCACTCCCTCCAAGGATCAGGGACCGACCAAGAGGGCCCCAAGGCCCAGTCAACCAGCAGACACCACAGAGAGGGGGGATCCAGCCCACCCCCCCAAGAGGCAACAGTGTGCTCGCCCCGAAGATGGTCGAGGGAGGCCCCCACCAGAGGCCCCACAGCAGCCGAGCACAGGCCCCAGGGGGCCAGGAACGCCAGCCGCCACCCCCCCCGCCGGAGGCCGGCCACCCAGAGGCAAGCGAGGCGCCGGTCCCCGAGCCCTACGAGCCCAGGAGCCACCCGTCTCCCCGGGCAGGGGGTCCCACCCAGCACACCGTGCGGCCAGGCCGGCCCAGACAGCCACCCGCTGCAGACCGGTGCGCACCCTGATGCCACAGCCAAGCACCCCGGGGGCCCAGAGGCCCATCCCCCCATCCCTACCCCCCGTCCCACCAAGCCCAACCCCCAAACCCCACACACCCTCCAGTCCCCCACTCACCCACACAAGCATATGCACGCATACCCACTGACACCCAGACATACACACCACCCATCCCACATGTTTGACCATTCACACACACACACCCACACGCACAAACACCTCCACCCATGCCCATACACCCACCTACCCACCCCCCCGGCAGCAAGCAGCACCGCCGCGAGTCCCCCCAAGGCACAGCACCCAAGCACAGCACCAGCGCCAACCGCAGCCCAAAGCGGCAACACCAGCTGCCAGGAACCCCACCGCGGTCCACCACCCTGCCAGCAACCGCCACACCTCCAGTGCCCGCATACACACATCTTTCCCGGTCCCAACACGACCTGCGGCGGGCAAGAGAGCGGCGAGGCCAGCCCCCCCGACCACAATCTCCATGTGCACACATCATTCATCAGAGGGCAGCACCCCCCCAGCAATGGAGCCAGGTGAGCCCCAAGCCAATGTTCCAACCCCCCTCCCCCCAGGCCCCCCACCCCAGACGGCATCCAGGAAACAGGGGTATGGGAAGACCCCCCTCCCCCTTGCCTCCCCACCTATCAGTGTTTTGAAGTGTGAGGTGTGTATGCAAGCAGTTAAAATTGAGGAGCATAACTGCGCACCACTGAGGGCGATGCCACACAGGCAGCCTCACCCACCTGCACGGCCACGCCCACCAGGCACCACGCAGCCCACCCCCCAAAAGTGAATGTGTGGTGTTAGTGTTTCTGTGTGTTGTGTTGTAGGTGGGTGTAATTAAAATTGAGGAGTTAGCCGCCCCAGGGTACCACAGAGGGAGGCCGTTTTACTGACCCCCCCTGCCGTACCCCCTTGGGATGTGCACCCTCCCCAAGACCCTACGTGCTTTGTGTGAGGGGGGTGGGGAGACGAGGGGTTGGGGGATAGTATAACTGGGCGGAAGTTTCCTCCCAGAAGACGAGCCAGCCGACATTCAGCACCCCCGTTCCCCGGTACCCATCCCTAGGCAGGGGCCGCCAAAGAGTCCAGAGACCCCGGGCACCCAGCAACCGCAGCCAGAAGGCCGCCGCCCCCCCAGAGGCCACTCACACACTCAATCATCCCATGCAGTCGAGGGGGCACGGACCCAGGACCAGCCGCCCCAAAGCCCCCCAAACAGGTGCGGGGACCCACCACACTCAAAACCTCCCCAGTTTTACACGCACTAGGGATGCAGCGATCACCGGCACAGTGCTACCCCGCAGCAGGAGACCCAGCGACCAGCACCCCAGGTCCCAATCGCCAACACAGCTGCACCCCGCCACCGCACCCTGAGAGAACCCCCAGCGACACCCCTCACCCCCCGCAGGGGTCGCAACCCCCCAGGCACACCTGCAGTCCCCCTCCCCCACCGCCACCACCACCACAGCCCTCCCTCATTCACCAAACATACATGTACATCCACACCTACACACCTGCTTTCATTACCCCCCCCACACCAGCACACACAGACTTGCATACACAATCCCTCGTTCATACTCTTATATACACATGAGCACTCGTTCACACACACCAACACACACTGACACACCGACACACACACACTCACACATACACACAAACGCATGCACACACACACACACACACATACACACACATTCTCTCTCTCTCACACACACACTCACACACACATGCACACTCCCCCACCCTAGGACAAGTGAAATAGCTATTAAAAACAAGGAATAAGGCATTCAGGAGGCTTAGAAGAGAATGTAGTATGGATACGCTGTTTCAGTATAAGAAAGCTCAGGCCATTGTACATAAAACAGTAAAAAACAGCGAAGAAATTATACTAGAGACAACACTGTGATAAAAAAAGGAAGGGAAGTGCAGATATCCGTAGTCTGGGGAATGATCTGGAGAATGAATGGGATCAAGAGCAGGAGGGAATTACCTGTATTAGTGAAAAGTAACACGACTGGAACTAATAATACTGAAAAGGCAGAACTTCTAGCAAGTGTATTTGTTATAGTGCATTATTCAGAGAATTTAAAAGCAGAGGCAAGACAAAGAAGAGACAATACTGTCAGGCAACATACTACAATAACAGAAAAAAGGGCTACAACAGGACAGGATTTAGACTTACCCTTCATAGTATCAGAACAAAGAAGAACAGTAGCCGAAGGAAAACAGACGTTGCCAGGGAAAGATGGAGTTTGTTATCAGATTCTTGCAAACATGACAGGATGTGGACTTAGTGCAGTATTGGCACTATTTAATAAAATTTGGGAAACAGGGAATGTTCCATCAGTTTGGAAGGAAGCAATAATAATCCCAATACTAAAACCAGGAAAGGACCCATCAGATCCTACAAATTATAGACCCATCATGTTAACAATACAGTTAGGGAAAACAATGGAGAAGATGGTGAGTCATTGCCTCACATATTTCCTAGAAGTCAGAAATCTCACATTTGCCTATCAAAGTGGGTTTAGGAGGGGAAGGAATCCAATAGATTCTCTTCTATGCTTACTATCTGAAATTAGAAAAATGCACACAAAGAAAGAAATGGTCTTAGCAGTGTTCTTTGATGTAGAGAAAGTCTACGATATGCTATGGAAGGAGGGACTCCTAATTAAGCTAGATAAGTTAGGTGTGGGTGGGAGGATGTAGAACTGGGTGCTGGGTTTTCTGCTTGGGAGAAAGACACAGATTAGGATGGGCACAGGGCACTCTCAAGTTTATAACATAAAAAATGGAACCCCACAGGGAAGTGTTTGTAGCCTGTTGCTGTTCAGTATTATAATAAATGATATACTTAACCAGGTAGAACACACAGTGGGAAAATCATTGTATGCTGATGATAGGGCTCTGTGGGTAAGGGGAAGGAATCTTAAGTACCTGGGGCCTCATGTACAAACACTTGCGTGGATTTCACACTGAAACCTGGCGTACGCCGAAATCCAGAAAAGTCCGAACGCACAAAAAAATCCAGATGTATAAAACTGAGCGTACGCCTGAATCCAAGTACATTTCTTTTATTCATCCCAATCAGTGTGGAATTGAGCGCATATGTTGGAGTACCTGACTCCTCCCTCTCCACGCCCACATTTAAATATGTAAATCAGTATAAACGGGGCCTGCAGGTGGGATTCCCCTGTCTGTATGATCAGATGATGACGTCAAGGTGGACGCGAAGCGGAGGTCAAAACAGGTGGAAGGAGAAAAGAGACGAACTGAGACTGAGCAGAAAGTTGACAATATTGTGGGTGACACTGTTCTCACAGGGCTGACGCGGATCACCCCCAAGGTAAATATACATTTAGTATTTGTGTCAGTCACGCATTAGTTCATTCTACGGGTCATACAACAGTCTGATCACAGCCAAACAAGATAAAGGTTCATGCGTGATCATGTCAGGATATCAAAGAGGAAATCAAAGACTTTGACTCATGTTTAATCACTCAAATTATTATTTTCCAACAATGAGACAGAAGACGGTCAGACGCAGTATCATCCTTCTGTCACAGAGGCTTCCTGTTGACTCCCCGGCGTTAGCCAGTCCTCCGGTCCGCCACAGCCCACTGCTGATGCCCGTCCGACCGGTGTCCAGAAGACCTGCATGGGTCCGAGCTGACCCGAGTCACATTAGGACATAGTGAGGACAATCGGCAGAGTCAGTGAGCGACTGGACCGACTAATAAATGTTCTCACAGACATGAACACTACATTAAATGCATTTATCAACCAGTGAATTCTGTGTCCTTGTCTCTTTATATGGTTGTTGCTGAATGTCCTCCCGGGCAGGATTGGCATTGATGGATACAGGGTCTGGTTGGTTCTGGTTCTGGTGGTGGATGTGCTGCTCTAGCAGTAGGATGACGTGTCTGTGTGCTCATTGTTCATCTGTGTATCTCTGATGTGCCCATCAATCGGAGGAATGACCTTTGTTACATTATTAACAGTTTCCCAGAGTCACCTCTAAGTGTCGCCAAAGGTTCCAAAGCACTAGAAACGTGTGTACGCCAGCTATGGACTTGGCGTGAAGGACCGCACATTTCCATGGTCATTTCAGTCTTTATACATCTGAACGTGAGCGTGGAAATGGGCATATGCCAGGTTTTTGTGCGTACACACGCTTTATACATGAGGCCCCTGGTTAAGAAGATGCAAGGCGTAGTGGGCAAGGTAGAGAACTGGACACACAAGTGGGGATTTTCCAGCATTATCCTGAACTCCCCTTCCTGTTTCTGACCCTGCCTGATTTTGACCATGTCTCTTTGCCTCAGTCCTGGTAACCTGACCTGTTTTTTGTCTGTGACCATGAGTTCAGTGATTCTGGACTTTCCTGGTTTTGACTCTGCCTGGCCCAACCATGTCTCTTTAACTCAGCCCCAGTAACCTGACCTGTCTTCTGTTCTGGACCACATCTCTCTGCCTGTTTCCCGGTGAACTCACCAGCCCTCTGTGTCCTGTCCCTGCCCCTGTTTGGAATTCTGGTTCCAACTTCTCCACCTATCTCTGACACACCGCCTGCTCATTCCTCGTTGGTACCTCAGCTGGCTTTGGTTTTCCCCACACTGCACGTCGAAGCTTCAGAGACTGTGTAAGATCCTCCAACCAGGAGAACGAATTATCTTTTATGAACACTGCTCATATTATGATCTCTGTTGGTTATAATTAAGGTGTTTCTGAACAGATCCTGGTTTCCGGTGTGCTGCGTTTGGGTCCTAACCACACCCCTGTTACAGTACAAAAATGTATTTTTTCATGTAGATGGCAAAACGGCAGGTGTTTGTGCACCAGTTTATCTGTGAATATGCCTGATGTACAGTGGCTTGGATGCTTTGTTTCCATGAATAAAGTGGAAGAACAGCTACATAACCTTTTTTGATATGTTGTGCATTTGACCTGCTAAACTCTTTCTGCTTCTTCACTGTCTTTTCCTCTGGCCTCTTACTGACACACAGTTAAGCAGAGTACCAGGCAGTGATGACTGTTTTACTGTTTGACTTGGCACTGGTTAGAGGTATTTATCCTGAAAGCGTACTCTTGGAAATGCATAGAAATATTCTGCCGACACATCCAAATGTATTTTCTAAACCACAGGTGTTAAACTGTAATGATCTGAGTACGGTGACCCGGAAGCAGACGTAAAAGTTTCCAGTGTTTATTAAACACAGGTTTAACTGACAAGTCAAGGATTGTGTTAGAATACAGATTCTTGAGGTTACAGAGTTCAGGGTTCTTCTCAGGGTTTGTGAGGCGAACCGGAGACGGACCCTCACAGCCCAGACCGAAAACACACGTCGGGTATCCGACTAGGGGAGAGCAGAGGGATGTCAGGAAACAGACCAGATCATACACGGTGAGGCAAACGGATAGGCAGCAGTACATTGGGATAAGACTAGCTCACGTACCAGAAAAACAGGCAAAAGGTCGAACACACATTGAGGCAAACAGCAGCAGAGGCACAGACAGGGGTTGGGCAGAAAGGCAGAGGTCCAGAAAAACAATCCAGGTCAACAACAGGCAGACAGACAAACAGGATCCAGAAAAAACACTGGTAAGTAACACACTAGGCGATACGAACTGGCACAGGACAGGGGAAAACACAGGGCTTAAATACACAAGAGGGAGGGAAGACAATGAGACACAGGTGGAACAAATCAGGGCGGGGACAGGTAATCACACACAGGTGGAAATGATTAGGGAAAGGAAGCAAAGACACCAGACATGACACATGAGGAGAACTTAACAAAATAAAACAGGAAGTGACAGACAAAACACACAAGACAGACTAAACCAGACTAATGTCTGGTGGCAGATGTGACATAAACATGCAGCCCATGGGCCAAAAGCGGCCTACCAAAGGGTCCAATCCGGCCCATGGGATGAATTTTTGAAACATAAAAATTACACTGAAGATATTAATCAGTGGTGTAAAAATAATTTTATTTCAGGTTCCACATTCAGACCAATTCATTCTCAGGTGAGACCAGTAAAATAATATTATGACTACATTTTTTTTTTTTAAACGTAAAAAGTAATATTCTATAAAAATACTGACATTTACAAACTATCCTTTTAAATAACCTGAACAAATATGAACAACCTGAAATGTCTGAAGAGAAGTCAGAGTAATTTGACCAATATTCTGCCTGTTATTAAATGTTTTGTGTATTTGTAGATCCACTGTGATCTGTAAGCTTTTATGCACATGTTTAAATGATAAACTGAGGCAGAATATTGTTAAAATTCAAATTATTTTAAGTAATTTCAGGTTGTTCGTGTTAGTCAGATGTTTAAGAAACTTTGTAGATGTAAACATTTTCATAATGTAACTGAACTTTTTTCACTATTATTATTTTACTTGTCCAGCCCACTTCAGATCATATTAGGCTGAATGTGGAACCTGAACTAAAATGAGTTTGACAGCCCTGATCTAAACATTTCAAATTGCACAAACATGTATGACTGAAAACAAACCCAGAACAGGACTCATTAAAGTCAGCACTTTGTTTGATGCTTCTTTAATACCCAGAGTCAGGTTCAGTGTGCTTTCTCTGCAACCCCCTGCCTTCCTCATGCGTTCTGTGTGATTCAGGTCTGTTCACATCCACTCTCCTATTCAGACTGAGCTTCTGACTCAGCGCTGTCACTTTGAAAGGATCCAGTTAAAATAATAACCAGCAATTCTCCTGTTACTGCAGCTATGCAGAATCTGTCACATTCTTTCAATTATTTTTTTTCCATTACTCAGCATCCCATCAGTCAATGACAGAATATTATTTTTTATTAATATTTCATTAACCTCATAGCATAATTGCCTAAGTCATACACTATAGAGACAAAAGTATTGGGACATGTTGAATTCAGGTGTTTCTTTTCTAACAGGGGTCTGTGCTACAAAACAATAACAAATGTCATAATATAGTTTTATATTGGGATAAATCTCATATTGATTATTAATATTTATATCTAAAATCAGCATGAACAGGACATCTTACAGCTGTAGACATGATGTGTCCCAATATTTTTGTCCATATAGTTTATAAACATCAGTATTTCCTTAAAGTTTAATGGGAGATTTTTCTTCCTCAGTAAGATGTGAAGAAAGTAGATGGTTATTTGTGGTAGGAAATTATTATTATTTACAATCAGAACATGAAAAATATTTTAGAAATTTAGAGGTAGAACATTTAAAGTCATAGTCATGAATAAAAAAAACAAAATCAATGGTGAGAGAAATTATATAAAAACAATCCCTGAGGCATTTTGGAAACAAAGATAACAATTTATACCAAACTAACCAATGCAATGATATTTATCCCAATTATAAAACTAGATTCTGACATTTGTCATTATTGTTTTATATCCCAGACCCCTGTTAGAAAAGAAACACCTGAATTCAACGTGTCCCACTACTTTTGTCCATATAGTGTATGACTTAGGCGATTATGCTATGAGGCTAATGATTTGTTTAGTTACAGTGAAAATGGTTAAGACGGAAAATGAATTTACAAAATATTTTTATACATTGAGGACTTAGTCTGGAATATCTGTTAGCAATTCATTCTAATAATTATATCTGGGGAATTAGGCAAAAAAAAAAAAAATCAGTGTTGTGTAGCCATAAAAATCTGAGTAGTAAATAAATAAAGCTGATTTAAAAATTCCCAACCATCCTATCTGGTACTGCATAATCTCCCTGTGGGACTATGTGATGTGTGACTAAACAAAATCTAAAGTTCAAGTTGGTGTAATGTTAGTCATTCTTACTCTATGTAATATTTCCAGGCACATTCAGTCTTACTTTTGTATAAAAATGTTCAACTTGACATTAAATCAACATAAGCATGAAATGTTTTTAAAACAAATCTTATTCATACTATTGAAACACATTTTAAAGAGTGTTGAAGTGCTCCTAAAATCAAACCAAAACAAGCAATATGAGTATAATTTAATTTATTTAGTAAAATGCAGGGCAGTGCATATGTAACAGCAGTGATGGATTTATTTTGAAGTTGTACAAAACAAATGTTATGCCCATTTCTGCCACAAGAGAGCAACAAACACAAGCTGTCAGAAATCAAAGTCCCTGTTAAGATAATGATAAGAAAAATAAAAATAATATATCTTTGCAGTAAAGAGCCATCAACATATCCAGCCATCGAGTGTTTTCAGTGAAGAGCTGATTATTTACACAGTATAGCTTTGTATGACACCATAAATCATCTTTATTTTAGACATTATTATGGTATATTTCTATATTGCTAAAATAAATACAGTGTGAGTACTAGTGTTGTGATCATTAAGGCTATGTTGGGCTTTTGCAGCAGTATTTCACAGCGCTCCTCCTTCACAGCTTCGGTCTCACACACAGTATTTCCAGAAGCAGGCTGCAAATGACACAACAAAAACACACATCAGAGCATTAATACTGGAGTGAACACCACTGGGATGTGGCGTTGAAATGTGTTTTCTGCCTCTTTTTTTGTGAATCTCTAACAAAAAAAATGGCTGAGTTTAAATTCTTTGTGGATGATGTGATGTGACTTACAGATATTACTGGTTAGGTCTATCTTCTTTGCACCTATTTCTTCTTCTTTTTTTAATGTTGCTTTTTCATTCATTGTGGGCTTTATAAGTGAAATTATTTTCTATGTCAAATTATTGGTTCCCCCACTTTGACTCCCTGAGGTTTTGCATCTCAAAGGGAATTTCCTGGATGAGTAAAGGATAGATAAATAAAAAATACTTTAGATTGTCTCAACCTTTTTGTGTAGCTGATGAACATCTGTTTGTCTAGTCTAAATTTTGAAAACACCACCATTTCAATATTAAGTTTTTTTTTCAATGCATGCCAATAATAATGTTACTGTTCTTATTTAACCACTTTGATCCGTTTCATTCAAAATGATTACCTCCGCCAAGGTTATGTTTTTGCCAGGGTTTGTTTGTTTGTTTGTCTGTTTGTCTGTCCGTTAGTGTACAACATAACTCAAAAAGTTATGGACAGATTTTGATGAAATTTTCAGGGTTTGTTGGAAATGGGATAAGGAAGAAATGATTAAATTTTGGTGGTGATCGGGGGTGGGGGGGCCCACGGGGGGGCCCATTTCCAAAAAACCCTGAAAATTTCATCAAAATCTGTCCATAACTTTTTGAGTTATGTTGCACACTAACGGACAGACAAACAGACAGACAAACAAACAAACAAACCCTGGCAAAAACATAACCTCCTTGGCGTGGGGGGGCCCACGGGGGGGGGGGCCACTGATCAGCCTTGGCTGAGGTCTGCGCTCTCCGAGTGCTTCTAGTTATTATTTTGAATTTCTACTGAAAAATCTAACCAGTCTATATGATCTGTGCTAATTTAACTTACGTTCACCCCTCTTCCTAGGCGTGGGTTTGTCTTCTATCAGGTTGGCTGCAATCTCCCTCTCCAGGTCCAGGTTGTCCTTTAGTGCTCGGAGCTGTGAGCAGAAAACAGATCCACTTTTTGATCCTCCAAGGAAAATTCTATTGTCTTTTACTTAAAATAAAATTGGATTAAAACATGTAATTAGCACATTTATAGAACAGTGATAGTTGTAAGTAGAAAAGGTACATAAAGTTAAAGCAGTTCAGACTAAGATAAGATATATAAATTCAAATGTACAGCAGCACAAGACAAGAGGCATAATAACAATAATAATAATAATAATAATAATAATAATAATAATAATAATAATAATAATAATAATAATAATAATAATAATAATAATAACAATAATAATAAATTAACTAACTAGTGTTCAAGTAAGTAATAATACTGTATGCTATACATAGTCTGATGGCAGGATCTTCAAATCAATTCAATTGCTTTCATAAAGGAAATTCTTACAAAAGTAAGACAGAGTGAAAATATGTTTCCTCAGCACAACAGTGTTTGTCGCAGTCTAAATCTGGAAGGCCTTACCTCCTCCAACTCAGCTAATTTACTTGCCAGCTCAAGACCTGCAGGGTGGAAAACCAGTTAAAATCCATGAAATTATTTATGTGTATTGAAAAAAATTGGTCTTAAAGTTGTATTTTAAAAGTTTTCCACTGGAACTCTTACCCAGGCGATCGTCTCTTTCAACAGGAACTAAGCCTTTGTGCAGCAGCAGGGCAATAATCTTGTTCTGTGCATCTGTGTTTTCTTTTGGAGTAAAAACATGGTTTGCTGCAAATGCAAAGCAAATACTGTTGAGTACCATGAACATTTATTCTGAAACAGGATGTAAAGTTACATTTAATGTTGGACAGTATCGCATTATCAGAAATGACCAGCCAGCAAAGAGGCTAATTAAAATTCAGAATCAGATTAACCCATAAAGACCCAAACATCCACCATCGACCAAAACCATCTTCTAATCTAAACTGTTTAAAATCTGTTGATCCATTAATCCTATCAATCCATGTAAATAATTGGTGCACAATGCAGTTTGTCGTCTTGTCATGGTCATCAGATACAACCTATTTGGATGTTCAGAGGCTTCGTAGTTACCGAGGAAACACCATCATCTTCTACAACATTGATTCACCAGTAAAACCCATGGAGTTGGATCAATGACAGTAGTTGTAGACACTTGTTATCACATTTGGTTATTGATATCTTTGCTGAAAAAGTCCCTTGTTTTTCAGTTTTCTCTGTTGTGATAATAACCTTTGAATAATAAATAATGTAGGAAATTAAATATAGGAAAATACATGATTTACAGTGAAAAATGCAAAATACAGACAATAATATTATTATAAATGGTGATAAATCACTTAAGAAAGAAAATATTGAGGAAAAAATCATTTGGGAACTGCCACAAATGTAGGACTGGGTTGTTAAACTCAAATTTAGTTATTCAGCTCGTAAAAAGGAAGAAAATTTAAAAAATGTAATTTAAATAAATAATCAGTGTAGCAGAGCTATAAAAGCCTGTCTATTTTCAGTCTTTGTCATCAGCTAAATGGCATTCTTGAACATTCTTCTAAACTTAGCTCTTAATTGAATACAGACCTAATAAAGTATAGTTTGAACATGCTCACCAGGGTTCAACATGCTCCTTCCCTCCACAGTCAGCACTCCCTGCAGCAGCAGCAGACCGAGGAGTCCCAGGCAGTAGTTCACGACCACAACCCTGTCCATGTCAGTCAATGGACGGTCCCAGACACTGCACTCTAAAGCCCGCTCTTCAAGCAATGTGAGAACCAGCCCACTGCCTTGTATGCCATGCTGCCAATATATTTATCCTTTCAGAGGCTGTGGAGGCGGAGCCAGTCAGAAACCTCGTGTACTAAATCAATAGCTAGTCATTGTGGGTTTTCGTCAATAGTCCACCATTCAACAGGAGCCGAGCAACGTCTGACTGAAATACGGTGATCTGACGTTGTAGGCAAGGCCAGGAACCTTACATCACTCTGACATAAGTAAATCAAACAGTGAGAGGAGGGAATCAATCAGGTGTTTCATTATGAGAGACCAGAATCAGGTGCTCTTGGCAGCTGTGAGTATTTTTCTTTTACATTAATTACTTCATTATATATTTTCATATAAGAGTGTTGGTTAGAGAGGGAAAAAAAGGAAGAGGTAAATTGATTGGATCCCTCAGTGCGTCATGGCAGGATATGGGGTCCTCAGTCTTGACACAAGCAGAACATTTATAACTGTCGCAAAGACTTAACATCTTCAGTGTTGTTGTATCACTTGTGCATCATGAAATCCCATCCCATAGCTCTGCCAGAGGCACTGGGCATGTGCAGGTGTCAGGAAAAGAAACTGGCGGAGGCTCATTTAATTTAATTGGTGAAGGTCTCATAAATAGGCCCAGGATGCTTTGTATCCGACCAACTTAAGATCAAACTGGGCTGTATGTGGCCCTTCAATTAAAATGACTTTAATATCTGAAGCATAATTTTTGCATTTCACAAATTCAGCCCAGGTTGGTTTTGCCAAAACCAGAGCCAAAGAGATTGGGATGTGATGGAGAAGACTTCACATGGCATCCAACTCTGCCATCATCAATAAAAGATCCTGTAGAAAAATTAATGCAAATCTTGTTTGGAAATAAAAGTTGAGACATTTATTGTGACAATGCATTAGGATTATGTGGTACAAACAATACCACAGTGAATGTGTTCTTGAATAAAAGTTAGAGTCCAGTGAAGTATTGTGTTTAAACTTTTTCTGCTATACACTGTATGTGTGATCCTCCCATCAGTGCTTTTTATGTAACCATTAAATTTAACTCTCTCACTAATGATGCTTTCCACATCCAGAGGAACCTGTGGAGGTGGTTCTGGTTAGGATGCCTCCTGGACGCCCCCCTGGTGAGGAGTTTTGATATGACCCAGGGCACGCTGGAGGGATTATATCTCTCAGTTTACCTGGTTTAGGACTCAAGCTGAAGAAGTTTAGGAAACACTATAAATGGAAAATGAAGTCCAGCTTATTTTTATTATTATTATTATTATTATTATTATTATTATTATTATTATTATTATTATTATTATTACTTAGGGATCGTTGTTATGACTACTATTACTGTTATCACTTTATTATAACTTTTATCCTATATTATATTATATATATTATTTATATTTATATATTATATATATTATATATATATATATATATATATATATATATACACACACACACACACACACACACACATATATATATATATATATATATATATATATATATATATATATATATATATATATATATATACGCACAAATACATATTATGTTATAATATTATAACATAATAAGCTACTTATAATAATAATAATAATAATAATAATAATAATAATAATTATTACTATTATTATTATTATTATTATTATTATTATTATTATTATTATTATTATTATTATTATTGCTAGTACTACTTTGCCACTTGTTTTTACTAGTACTTCCCAATGTGGAATTGCTATTTTATCACTACTGTTTTTTATAGTGACTGTTTTGATATTTTCTTGTGGTATTTCTTGTGTGTATATTTGGTGTCGTGCTGCTATTGGAACCTCAATTTCCTGAGGGCTCTGCCCAAAGGATTAATAATGTTCAATTAAATTGGATCAAAACGAATCTAATCTAATCTAATCTAATCTAATCTAAAACATGTTGATTTGTAAAGAAGTACTCTGAATATTTGCACTGACATAGTGTTGATATACACAGTGGCATCAGATATTATACAAAATCCCTCTGACCATCTACGATCAATGACTGGTTAGTTCATGAACTAGACCACCACTACTAACTGTAATTAAGTGGTCTTTCCCTGTCTTTCCATTAAGACCAGAAGTTGGGTCACAGAAGTTATCAGAGTAAAATACATACCAATGATATGACACTGGAAAGTATATAAATGTTCCCCAATGACTTCTTAAATGCAGAGAAGAGGCTTCATTGTTATTTACGTTGGAGGCGCTCAGAAATAATAGCATTAAGGTAAACATTTGAGAATATCTGATAAATCACAAGGATTTTCCTGTGTAAACAAGAACCTTCCAGAGACAGTGTTTTAACAGCACAAAGGTCAGACAGTAGTGTGTGTTCAATGTTACTTGTCAGTGTTATTTTGTTATTTGTGACTGATGTTCCAACATTTCAGCAACGTACATTTATTCAACATTTTAACACCTCACTTCCTGTGGTATTTATGTATACAAGTTTAACAAAAATATATCTTTTGGGTCTAGAGCTGAAAAAGTGCAGCAACACATTGCATTCATTGGAGAAAAATACTTTAGACACCTTATCTGTGCGTAAGTTCTCATATGTCTGGGTCATCGTTCCTGGTTGTTTTTTGTAGTTCAGCTAGACTGTTCCAAAAGTCTTCATCAGTTCTTTTTACCTTTGGGGAAAGCAGACTTATAAACTTGTAGGGGGAATGGTCTGTGGAGGTGGTTTTCACCGTATGTTAATGACCTTAAGTGTTAGGATCATGGAGGGGGTGGTCCTGGGTTTCATGGTCGTTAGTGGGTATTGTGTATGTGTGTCAGGGTCGCTGTCCAGGGGTGGAAGACTCCTGGATGAGAGACGAAACGTTTTCAAAAGAGCAAAACTAGTCCATTTGAACAACAAAAACTACCAGGGAGGACCCCTTATCTTATCATTACGAGATAATCCCTCCCTGATACAGACAGTAGGAAATATGGACTTGTCAAGTTTAATGTGATTTTATTTCTTGGAGTGAGACTCAGTGAAATATTAATGATTCTTGGTGAGCATGACATTATTAGCAGTTTGTCAATGCAGACCAGTACGAGATGCTATGACCAGAGATTGGAATCTCGTTAGTACAAGATTCGGATATCATAATTACCAGATAATGGGTCTTTTTTCTTTTGTTGAATGTAATACAGACTGGTGTTTGAGATTTGAGAAGGTGTGGTAGATACCTGATAGTTTTAACACTGGACACTGGAGGGCGCAGTCACATTACTATGATCAGAAAACCAGCTGTCAAATCACATGACGTGTGTGTGTGTGTGTGTGTGTGTGTGTGGTTGGTGTGACTGAATGAGTGAACAAGCAGGATTTGCAGGCAGCATGCTTTTCTGTCTCATCATTTCACCATGGAATGTGATCCCAGACTGTGCCTCTGTGCTTCTTTATGAACATGGGCTGTACATTTAGGTCATGTGTGTAACTACAGTATACAGACAGCGGCTATCCTTTCCCAACATGTGACAGACTTCTTGCAGCTGCTGCAGCGGCTGCTGACTCTTCACTACTAAACCCAGCGGTGGGAGTTTACGTCAAGTCAACCAGCTCTAGGCGCCATTAAACCGGAAGTCGGTACTTTGCCCTTTGGAATTAAAGAAGCATTTTAAAAACATGCCCAAAGAACCATATATTAAAATACATAAACTTGGTGCTTAAATGAAGTGAACTAAAACAGTATAAAATACGTAATATTTTTTTTCCATATAATGCTGGTTTTAAACATCCCTTTATTCTTGCATGTAACATATAACAGCCCTGAAACCTGGATTGTATCATTGAATATGATGGGGTAGGGGTACAACACAATATTTCAACCCAAAAATGAAACATTTTGCATAATTGCAATTTAAATGTGTGTTCAGTGATCAGTCTTAACCAACCAAAGCCAGCACATAGTTTGAACTCTCCTACGGTTTTGTCACTTGTTCGCCAGGAGTAAAAATTCCTTCAAAAATGTGTCAATAAAGTTGGGGGGGGGGGGGACTTCAAAAAGGTGCAGTCAAGTAGAGGAAGGACATGCTGATGCAGCTCTTATGACCTACAGTTCTGATGAAGTAAGAGAAATACCTACAGGCAACTTACTGCTGCTTGCTTACCTGGATTATGGGCTCTGAACGCCGCGACAATAAAATAATAAATTTCCAAATTCTGTGGGAGAAAATGTTTAAGTATAGAGGTGTTGTGCCCTTGTATTGTGTAGAAATTTTACTGAAACGGATACTCCTTTCCGCTCCACGAAAAACTATTTCACATTCCGTCCAAAAACAAATATTCACACCTGTCACATGGTTTGGAATGGCACAGGCATCAAAATATGAACTTATTGAAATAATGAATTTCAATCCAAATAATTAAAATATAACACTAATAATTATTAAAATATGTGACTCATTAAATACGTATTAAATTTCATCCTTAAAAATAAACCTTAGTCTTTAATTTTGACATTAGTCACCGGAAAGTGTGTGTGTTAAATGTGTGTGTTGTCGGGCTGGTTGTTAGAAGGGTCAGAGGGAGGGATGCTCGGTGAAAACCTGACGTGCTAGCTCCTTCAGTGGAGAAGCTGCCAAGTAATTACACCACAGGCGTATCGAGAGAGAGAGAGAGAGGGTGGATACTGAAACTAATCAGGAGGCCGTCCCCCATCTGAACCATCTATCGGTTTTATGAGTGAAGGCGATCAATCATTCGGCGGTTAACCTTCGGAGGAAACGCGGAAGTATATTTCAACGTCAACCAGTTTTGTGACTTATTATCAGTGACAACATGGCTGAATGTAACGTTAGCATCGACCAGAAAAAACTACCTGGAGTGAAAGAGGGTAACGAACACAGTATATTCTCTGACTAAATGTTAAAGCAGACAGACTGTTTAGCTAGCTAGTTAGCCATTTGGCACCAGCAGGGCTAATGCAGCACAGGTGTTTCTGTCCGCTCACACAAACCACGGCTATTATTTAGTTAGCGTAGCTTGCTAGTGTTACTACCACAGTGTATGTAAACCGAAGGCTGGAGTCAGGTAGGCAACACTGATTAGGCTCCTCAGGAACAGATGTCGCTGCAGGTTGTGTGTCCCAGTCAGGATGTGCCTACAGTCAGGGTTACAAGGTGATGGTCTGGCTGGGTGACGGGCACAATGACCCCCTTTCATGTGTCGTATACTGTTCAGGTTCAGTTAGATCAGGAGCTATGGGAGGCAGGGCATGCTGTCTCGTATGGTGCTAGACTGGTGTAGGTAAATACAATTTTATTCGAGCTAATGATGTATGTTTAGCTAGATGATGACATGGAGGTGTGCTTGGTGCTAGCACTTTGCTTTAGCTAGATGAATTTATGTTAAGAGGACATTATAAACTGAAACTGTCCTGTGTCCTCATGCTATGAACATGTTATCGATTTGTTATATTTTTATTAGACTTTACATATTTCAGGATTTTCCCTCTCAAAGTCCTGCTGCACCCAAGAGTTTTGGTAGAGCTGAAGAACATACAATGAAACATGTAGGGTTGTGGTTTAACAGTTTGGTGAAGCACCTGGGGTGCGTGAAAAGGGAACAAATATGCTAGAAAAACTTTTCTACCACATTTTTCTCACATTTGTATTTGCTCTAGTGTAATTCTTTAAGGTTTATGTCCAGTGAGATAGTATGTGTATACAGTGGCTTTGTTATTGTAAACAGAACTGCCAAAGTCAGAGGAACCACATGAATCACAGTGATTTTTTTTTTTTTTTCTTAAACCACACAGTGCATTTACTCACGAAAACCTGCAGAAATTGGAAGGATTACTTCATTGCACACATATCATCAGTTTACATATTCATTTCACTTTTTTTTTTTTTTTTTTTTTGCTTATGAGTGTGATATGAACATCTACACTCCCTTAGCCTAGTTTTAAAATGATTCTTGTAATGGAAATACTTCAAAATTATGTTAAAATGTTCCATCACTGTATCGTAACTACTGTTCTTATGAAACCCTGAAAATGAGTGAAAACCCTGATTATTCAGCAAAACTAGTAACAAGTTAACATTAAAGATATCTCAGCTGAACTTATGGTATTAACATTAATATATTTATGAAACTATACTGAAGTAGGGACACTCTTTTCTGATATCAGATGAACGCTGATCAGTGTGTTGTGCTTTTGCTACTAAAATACAAATGAAAGCATTTACATTCTTTTTTGATCAAAAAAAAAAAAAAAACACAGGTCAAATGTAGTTGTGGGCATCCTTGGTTAGCATTACATTTAAACATATTAATTCTTTTTATGCATACAATATAAGTTATTATACCTTTATAATGTCAAACATTTTGTTTGGTAAAATAAGTGGAGTTGTCACTATGAGTGTAGTAAGTTTTGCTGGATTTATTTCAAAACATACTGAGGATAATGGTTAAAAAAAAAAAAAAAAAGTCTAACTGCAAATGTCTCTTCTTTTGTCCACCTCTAAAAGCCTGGGGAAATCCTGTCTGAATCTCATCATAGGAGTCTTTGGGATAATGGCTCCGGGGTCCATCACATTTAAAACATTGTCTTGTGTTTGCCATAGTTTTGATGATGTCAAGGCTAGAAACAGGTGGACGGCAGGGCTTTCTCTGACACAGACTTAGTTTGCTTTTCTGCCAGAAAGGAGTCATCCTGTTAGTGTGAAGCATCTGCTCAGCAGGATGCTTGTTATTCTGGTCAGAGAGAGGAGGACCATGCATTTGTTACTGCTTGGCTAGTGAGCAGAGGGAGACTGAGAAAACTGTTGGAGGAGTTTCAGTAAGTACTGTGAGCTTTCCAGCTGTACTGCTGGCTGCAGATAAAGAAAACTTAGATTGATAGGGCTTTGGGATTCACTTTGAGTTCTGGTCAGCTTTAAAATCAACCTGAAGTTTACATGTTGTTGTCAGTTTTAATTTCTCCTTATTTTGGATTAGTAGGACCTGATAAATATGAAAACTAAATATTGTCTCTGAACTCAGGCTGCAACTCATTACTGTTTTTGTGTGCAGCACTGGTGGGTAAAAACCATACAGCTGTGTAACATTTATAAACCAATACATCGTCCATGCTCCACACTTTATACTAGGACCCCCCTACTTGTTGTTTCATCTCACATTTTACTGGAGAACAGTTTGATTGAATTTGATGCCATCTTGTTTTACAATAATCGGTGTGTCGTGCTTTTGCTACTAGAAGACAAATGAATGCGTTTACTGAAGAGGACTACAATTTCAAAATGAGCAGAATGTAGAAATCCCAAAATTGTCCATTGTCCTCATATGTGGACTCAAGGCCTCTAAGGTGAAGTCTTTTGTCAATGGTGAAATGTAGTGTTGTTTAACTGTTAATAACTATTTTCAAGTATTAGTGCACAGTTTTACAACACACAGCAAATCCCAGGTTTCTGACTAATAATGTTAAATATATGGTTTAAAAGATTGTTCATGTTAATTAATTCCCATAGTCACCTGTGGCATCGAGAGATGATTTCGTAGAGGTGTCACTTTCTCATCTACAGCATTAGTTTATCCCAGCAGTCATTCATTGACTTCATTCCCCATCTACCCCACCCAGACAATGTGGAGCACTGGCTCAGCTGTGGTGTTTTTTGGAGATAGACATCTGTTTGTGCTGTCAGTACACTGGCACATTTTCCACAGTTGTCTATGTATTGCACAGCAAAGCATGGTCTGAAAAAAAGTCTGTGGCTGGTTATTAATTTTTGATTTGGATGAAGTCATCTTTGTGAGGGGAGCCTCCGAGGCTGGCTGTGTGAGTGTGGAGGGGTCTAAGAATGGGAGGCTTGATCTTTTTCTGATTCATATTAATGGTCATCTAAATGAGCAGTTAACAAAATACTAAGATTTTTTGTTAAATAGTAAATATATTTGTATAAGTGCTTTGAGATATATTCATAATAGGGATGTAACGGTACAGAAAAATTTCGGTTTGGTACGTTTTCGGTACTGGGGTCTTCAGGCAGAATCATTGTTAAACCTGAAATATCCTTAAATGAATTGATAGTGTATAAAATCGGAAACAATCAAATTGAGACCTTGAGATTCTGCGTTAAATCAATTCTGGAAATCAATGGCCAAACTCAGTATTATAGGGAAGTAGTGCAGTGAATACTGGGAGCATTACATATGCGATTAAAATGGAAAGGATTGCTGTGACCGCAGAAAAATGTTATTTCAATGTAAAATGCATGTTTAAAAAAATCAAGTGAGAAATGTTTCCTTGCAGTAACTGATGGTGAATGCTGATCATGAGGACATACTACACTATAAAAGGCTGATTGTCATAATACTTCCAATACTAGTTATATTGAAACCCTACACAGAAAATACGCTCTGATTTATTGTGAAAATTTCCTTCTAAGAGCAAATGTCAATCACTGATTTATCAATTTCAGATCTCCTGCTGTCTGAATCTCTATCACTTTGTTCTAATTGTGAATTTTGATTTAGTCAGTATTGTTGACTCATTGTCCACCCTGGATTAAAATCCCCATTTCTCTCTACTCATTATTTTGGGGTGACAGTTCTGTTCATCACGCAGCCTTTCTGTATCAAACCTACTTTTCAGTAGTTTAGGCTGCTCTCTGATTTACATGCCAAACACCCACAACTTCTGTCTGTTCTTATCAATCTTATTCAGTCTCTTTCAGTCCATGCCTGAGTGATGCTTCCTGATTCACTGTTTCACTTCATGTCTCAGAAGACCAAAAATATCAGTAAACCACATACCAACTTCCCTTCACACAACTGGTTCATAACTTTTTAGTCTGTCACAAGTGTACAATAGATGTCCAACTTTAAATGTCTCAGTCTTTAAATCAGAGCCTGGCAATAAAACAAAAAAATAGACCAATATAGATGTATATTGAAATATATCAATACATTTTCATTTTAATTTGCCAATTTTTGACTTTTCACTGTTCACAAAGCCTGTGTTTTTGTTTTTGTTTTTTTCAAACCCATTTTATCTGAAGTAAAGAAACTGTAATTCTGCACAATTTGATATAGGGTGTTAATAATTTTATACCACACCCTCTCTTATTAGACAAATATAGATCACCTGATTAATGATTAATTCCAATAAGAAATGAAATTAATATAATTACATATAAATTATTATATGGTCAAAATACTCACTTGTGTAATAATTGTCCACATGGGGTCACCCTTTTTTATGAACCATTTTGAAACAATAAATAACTATCGGACTCTGTCAACTTTCACTCAGGAAAAAAAAACATCCTTTGTAACTTGAAAGGGACAATGAATTGACATTTATAATAGTTGTTCTTCTTCTTCATCTTCTTCATCATTATTATTATTATTATTATTATTATTATTACTATTATGATTATACCCCCATCCATCCAGTCTGCAGGATTATAATAATTAATAGATAGATATACCAGGAATTCAGATCGTCCTTTTGTCTGACCGAGATTTTTGTCCAACCCACACACGTTCTTTACCACTAGGAGATGTACAGTGAACAGTTTGATGACTGATTAATTTTTTGTAAATTTCAACTTAGAAATTTTGAAAACACTGAAACTTAAGACACTAAATTAATTCCTGGGTAGGCGAAGTATCAGTGAGTAAGAGGAGTGTTGTGTGACCAAGCAGGGGTATTAGTAAGCTCTGCTTACTTTTTCCACTTGTTGTAATAATAGTAATAATAATGGCAGTAATAATGATAACAAGAATAATAAGAACTATTATCATTATTGTTGATTGGTAAGAAATGTGTTATATTCCCACCGTTTTTGCTCTCATCCTCCAGTCCTCCTGTGAATGCTGTTTTTCTTAATCTCACTTTGTCCCCCTGATGCAATGCACTGTTAAACAACCAAACTGTAAGTGCTTTGACCTGTTTTCTGCTGAAGGTGTCTACTATCTACTGTATATAAGGATTTTGTTAAACCTTGCCATTTCATGGAGGCAGACAGACTCTGTTCATATGTGAAACACATTCTCTGAGACAGTTTCATCAATGAGCATTCAGTAGTTGAAACTGGAAGTTTTTTTTCTGTATCGGTTATTGATATGTCATGTTGGTTTCATTCTGTGCTTTTCAGTGTGCCGGGACTTTGCTGTGCTGGAGGACCACTGCCTGGCCTACAACCTTCAGGAACAAGAAAGTAAGAAACAACATACACCCATGCTCTTGGTGTTTCCCCCACCCTACCTCATTTCAAAGGGCAGCACCTTCTGCTTTTGTTTTCCCCACATCACAGGAAAGAAGTTTATTCAAGATGCCTTGAATGAGATGAACTAAACTGAAACACACATCTGTTGTCATTTCTAGACATTCTGTTTAAACACTAAAATTATTTCGCCGCTTGTTTTTTTTTAATGCATGTTACATTATTGTGGATTATTTTTGAGAAGCTGCCCTGCTACATTCCTTGGTTACCTTCAGCTTGTTTTGCAAAAGAACGCACTCTGAATCATTTTAGCAGAGAGCATAGCATTAAGTGGAAACAGTCCAATCTTGCACTTTTGCCGACTGGAAAATTTGTCAAGTCTAACAGAGTAAACTGCAGCGTCAGTGCCTGCAGGCCGATTAAGCCGACATAAACCCAATTCTAGCCACACAGTTCAGTGTGTGAATGGTGCAGTATGTCACAACAATACTGTATCAGGCCTAGTGCATTGCATTCCGACATATGCACTGCAGCTGTGACATACAGAAGCCACCAATGCTCTAGTTATGCAGTAAATTTGACAGCACGATTAGTGTAGCACCTGGTATTGATATGGGACACACTGACATACTGAGGAGGGTTATTGTTTTAACAGCACTCTGCATCTTAACTTGTCTGGTTTTTAGTAGCTTCGGTGTGCTTCATTAATTTAGCTGGTGCCCTTATGTTAGCTCGTATGTGAGTAATTAGCTCACATTATTTTCACATGATTAAACAGGCACTATGGAGATTCTAGACTGAAGGCTTGTTCCATGATCTGCTTTTGTGTAGTGAAGATAAGTACCATAAGGCTATTTAGTTTGTTTAACAAGAGGACAAGGTAAAGATTTGTTCTATAGGAGAGATAACTTTAAGACTTCCGTTGTGATCTAACGCTATATAGAAAATAAATAAAATTAACTTGACCCTTTGAGGGGACGGGGGGTTCTGTTGGGGTGGGATGGGGCACCCCCTAATATAATGAAATGGAATTCAACCTTGTGGTCACCACTGCTAAGTTAGCATCCGGGATTGTTCTGCTTTTCTTTGAAGTGTTCACAGAGTTGTCTGCCTCCTCACAGTAGGTTCAGTTATTGTCTGCCAAATTAAGTTCAAACATAACAAGGCCTTCCTTTCATCAGATGTAAGTGAATATGTGCAGATGGCTAATAACTGTGACCACCATCTCATATCCCTCACATGGACTCATTTATTGAGAACTGAAACAACAAAAAAAGTAATTATGAAAGGAAGTTAGTTTTACACAGATGTGTTTTTTTATGGAGCTTTTGAATTGAATGCATGGCTACATTTAGAGTTTAGATTGTGGGACAACCAACTGTACTGTTTTCCACCAGACAAGTTTTTTTTATCTGGTGTTTCCATAGATATGTCAGTGCTTCACCATAAAAGGCTGTATTATGCAACGAGCCCTGAAAAACACAAGGCCACATGCCACCCAGGTCCACTCTAAAGTGCATTAGTCTGTGACGTAGCTGTGATTAATGTGTGGTTCTTGTTCTTGCAGTAACCATTTTACCGACTCTGTGATCTATGACTGAGGCTCATCTCCCTTTGTTGAACCAAATAGCTGATCGGGTTTAAGCTGGAAACATGTTCTTCACCTTTGGTCCTCGAGGTCATGGAGGAGAATGCTACTTGATGCAGCTTTACATTATTTTTTGTCTGGGATCATGTCAACAGATGGCAACCCCAAAAGATATTTGTAGTATGTTCAGTTAGTTGATGTGGAGCTCCAGCTGACTTTCATTTCCATTTAAAAATGTTGAGTATGCAGAAGACCAAAGCATCCAGTATGTGGAGTGGAAACCATTTCTTTATGGCTGTCTCAGCACTTGGCTTCTTTATTGGAATGTGTTCTCTCAGTATTTCAGTTCCCTGCTGATATGTCTTAAATGCTTTCTTCTGGTGTCTCTTACTCCTCTTTTATGTGAATGACGTGAGATCTCTCGTAGCTCAGTTTGTTGAATGAATGAACGTCACTCTGTCCCATCTCATTCTGTTTTGCTGTCATGAGAGATGAATCAGTTTTCCTGGGTAAAACGTGGCAGTGGATAAATGATTGTCTTCCTATCTTAGGTTGTGACATAAGTGTCATAAACTTCAACAACTGATCAGTTATCTGAGGAAAAAACAAAATCAATGGCTCTTTATCAATTTGCCGCAGATGTGTCTGAGTTTCCTCATTCCATCCCACCAGTCAGAAAGGAGAAACGTTATGGAGCATCTCACGGGTAAATGGAAAGATGTAATTTGGTCCTTTTCACACCAAAGCTGAGAGCAGATCGATAGTCAGGTGAAACAGAGCTCAGCCGGTGAGTGAGTGATGCTCTCCATACTTGGTAAGTGCACAGAGTGCGTCAGCAAGCAGGATTTATCATCTGTTATTACCCACAACGTGCCATCACACAACCTTGGAATGGCACTTCAGCCACAAACATTCATTCTGTACTGACTTCAGTCCTGCTCTGTTTATCACCACAGACTGAAGTGTCTAAGCTCTCTTTTTCTTAACTGAACATCTCCACAACACTCCGTATCCAGAAACA
>NC_043960.1:51304514-51392014 GCF_902148855.1 Sphaeramia orbicularis | reverse complement strand
GTGGACCAAACGGTACACGGTTTTCCCAAGGACCATTGCATGCATCCCTAGTAAATATATAAAATATAATTCTCCCTTCTCATTTGCACACGGCTAATGAAGCTATATATGTTAAATGAAGGTATTATTCAGCTTCATTTATCTCACATTTGAGACATTTGCTGAAAATAGAATGACAGACAATATTCATGTTTCATTTTACATGTTTTCTCCATGTACCTATTATTTTATTCATATATTGCACTACTTTTGTGGAGTGAGGACTTTGGTAAAGTTATTTCAAGCACCATAACACTTTGTCCATATGAAAGTGTGTTTTCACAAGAGATTTGAACATTTTCACAAATATCACTTCAAACTTTCAGCATGTGGGCTGAATTATCTTTTTTTACAGTGCTCTAGGACAAAACTTTGAAGCAGTGCAGTATGCAACATAAAGGCAAACATATGTGTTAGAGCCTGATTATTTTTGGCTGTCGGCTGCTCAGGTCAAACATAGGTGGAGCACAAGTAAAGCATTACAGTCATGTACTCGTGTATATCTCTGAAACGTAATCTTTGTGTAGCTTCCCTCCAGGCAAATGGTGTTGGTGACAAAGTCACTTAAAGTTATGAGACAGCCAGAACAAGCTGGTGAAAACATCAGTGCTTATGTGTTCATTCCACATGGCTCTATGATGTATATCAAATAGATGTGGTCCAATGATGAATGTAAATTTGCTAAACACCTTGGCCACGTTGACCGTCAAACCAATCCCTTGTGTGTTAAACCGTAACACATAAGCCATTGGTAAAGGACTGTGGTATAATCATGAGGCTGTAAAAACTTGTAAAGCCTGCTCTTATTAATGTTGTGATGTTCTCAACCCCCTCCCCATATGCACATGAACCACTGTAAACCTATGGGAACCCAAGTGAGCGCCAAGATAATGAGATTGCCCATGAGATTCAGGAAGAACTGGTCCGACAGGCAGAACAACAGCGACAGCAAGAAGAGAAGGACGCGGTGAGAAACACATTCTCCTACATTTCTGCCCATTCAAATGCACTGTCAGCTCTATCCACCCACTAATGACTTGACTTCTACAGTAGTATTGATGATGTTGGTATGGATGGGGCTTTCCACTTAAATCTACACCTGTTTTGTACAATTAGGAATTATTGGAGTGTTTTTACACTGTGTAAAGGGTCAGTGCTAGTTGAGAGCAGAATTCCATAATAAATCTTTACTAAAGCACTGAGGCCATATTTTAGTTTAAAGGTTACAGCCAATTATAAGAGAATTCTTTGATCTTGTTAGTATTACGCCATCATTTACACATATTTGTCAAGTTGAGATGTTTTTTCAGGTCACAAATGCCCTGTTTTTTGTTTGGTTTTTTTTAACTGTTGTAGTATCAGATTATAAAGATGTGGAAATAGAGAGACTACACACATGAAATTAGTGGATAATTATCTCTCTTCATGATCTGTTCAGAGTCACTAAAGATGTCTCTGCTGCTTCAACATGACCAGACTTGTAGTTATTTTTGCCTCTTTTAGTACTTTTTCACCAAACTCCGAAAAAGGTAAAATACACTGAGCTAACAGCGGTTTTGTTGTTGGTAATGTGTATCACATATGATGAGAGATGCAGTCTACTGAGCCATGTCACACAAAACTAGATCTTACTTTACAGTCTATGTAATAAATGACATATTTTTGGCTTGTAACATTTGCAGAAGAGGCAGGACTTCAGCTCTCGATACACCAGAGTAGAGCTTCATGTTTAGCTTTGAGTTATAAAGCACTTCTAGGTAGTGTAATACAGTACTGTAAACAAACTGTTCATGTAACTCAAATTAAATCAGTATTACATAAAACACACCCACTAATATAAGGTGCATTCACTGTCTTTATATAAACTCTGATGTAACAGCTTACAGGTTTTTGAATGAAATAAAACTTTTTCAATATGGAGAAATGCTAATGGTTGTTAAATGTTAAATTTATGAATAGTTCTGACAGGCGTACAAGAGATGGCAATTTCAGTAACCAATGAGAGTCTGAGGTTTAACACTGAGTGGATTATTTGGTAACAACCCGTCAATATTTCCCCTGTTTCCTAATGTGTTATAACAGCTTTTTAATGACTAATAAACCATCTACAACCTGATCAATAACATTTATAAGGGTTCTCTTATTTTAAACTGGTACTGTTTTTTCCGTGGCAGCTGTTACTGCTTAATGGCTGTATGAAAATGCAGTAACTCCCCTAAATAGTAAACTGAACCACTAAAGTGTTGTAATATTTGTGAAATTTTGCTGACAACAGAAGAAAGTACGCATCTCGTCACTGTGCTCACAAGGACTTCACATATTTGAAAATGCACAAAAAGAAGAAAGAAACTGACATATTTGTAGCAGTCTACCCAAAGTAGGACATGTATTCTGTTATGTGGTGACGGTGTGTTTACTGTCATGTGTACAGGCCATCGCTCGTAAGCTACAGGAGAAGGAGATGAAAGAGGAGAGGAGGAGACAGAAGCAGATGGAACCAAAGTTTGACGAGGATTACTTTGAGGATCAAGGAGGTGAGGAGGAGAGTCTGACAGTCCCGTGTGCGTCTGTTGGGAAGAGCTGCATACCTGTCGCTAGCCTCATAGCATAATTATCTAAGTCATACACTATATGGACAAAAGTATTTGGACATGTTGAATTCAGGTGTTTCTTTTCTGATGGGTCTGGGGTACAAAACAGCAATGACAAATGTCATAATATAGTTTTATATTGGGATAAATATCATTGCATTGGTTAGTTTGGTTTAAATTACCTTCTTTGCTTCCAAAATGCCTTAGAAATGGTTTTTTACTTCATTTCCGTAAACATCGATTTTTTTTTTTTATCTATGACTAAGATTTTAAATGTTCTACCTCTAAATTTCTAAAATATTTTTTGTTCTGTGACATTAAAAGGTAATATTCTACCACAACGAACTATCTTCTTTCTTCACATCTCAATAAGGAAGAAAAATCTTCCGTAATATTGATGTTTATAAACTATATGGACAAAACTATTGGGACACATCATGGCTACAGCTGTAAGATGTCCTGTTCACGATGATTTAACATATAAATATCAATATTTATGATATTTATTACAATATAAAACTTTATTATGACTTTTGTCATGATTATTTTGTTGCCCAGACCCCTGTTAGAAAAGAAGCACCTGAATTCAACATGTCCCGATACTTTTGTCCATATAATTTATGACTTAGGCAGTTGTGCTGATCCTAACAATATGCATCCTCTGTGATTAAAGACATTGCCCATTTGTCTGTGGACTAGGTTTTTCAGCTCTGATGTGTGCAACTGCCTGTTTGATGCTGCACATTGCATGGGATTGTTGCTGACTTGAGGCTAAGATTTTGGTGTACAATTGTAAACACAAAATTAACCTTGAAGAGAGGCTTGCATGTTCCTACAGTGAAATAATTTGTCCTTTCACTCCCATTCTAGAGGAAACACCACTGCAAATGGGTATAACAGTGCTTCAGTTTAAAAATGCAGCTGAATGTGCTTAGCGGTCAGTTTTAAGATCAGTTACTAAAGAGTGTTGGCCTTTTCTATGATATTATCAGTGGTTTTACTAATGCCCACATCAAAATCTTTGTTTATAATTCTACATTTGTCATGATTATGTAACGTACTGGTGAGCATCCTAGTGTCTCATATGCAGATAATTATTGTCATGCACACATTATCTTTCTGGGTGATTCATCATTGTGTGTTCATTAAGAAAGGTGCTAAAACTGTGTATGCACAGGACATGTGAACATGAAGAACATCAGCGTCAGGGAGTGAAATGTAGCTGCTGCTGAAGTAGGTATAGTTTTTAAACCAGGTGACTTTGAGTGTAGGAGAGAAGTGTACTTCACAGAGCTCTGTCTCAGCTGGCTGACCCTAGTAGGCTGTAGTTGAATTTAGTCTAATGTAGAAGCAGATATTTTGGATACATCATAAACTGCATTTGTCTCATTTCTAGACTTTGAGCTAGAAAGAAGGAAAACAAGGAAAATATTTCAGTTGAAAATATAACCATATAAGTCATTATCAGTCTACTTTGTTTCTTGTGTTTTAAGCTTGTCTTTGTTCTCTGTTGCTTCAGATCTTCTGTAAGATTATTTAATGCTTTGACTGCCATGCTGCTGTTGATCTTTATGTGATTTATATTTGTTGGTGTACTTGTACAAGAGGTTAGCTTTATGTGTAAATACACAGGTGAAGGAAAACAATCAGATGCAAAGCAGGACAAAAGCAGAGTACACACACATTAAAAATTCCCACAGTATGTGTATGTTTATCTATACAGGAAAGGACCTGTAGCTGATTGAAACAGTGTATAGACTGTCTGACGTCTTGGTGCTTTATCTTGTGCTGATTGGTCCACAGAATATTTGTAACGCAGTGAAGCTGACTATATTTACTGTAACACGCTCAGCAAGGTATTGCATAACTATGTGAGCATGTGTGGCAGTATCAGCCTCCTTTTATTTACTCTGGTTGCCTGTGCACACACCTGTCCTGTTTCAGACTCATATCCACTTGCATTAGATCTTTTCCATTCCCCTAGTTTTTGCTCATGCGTGGTTAAATATTCAGCCAGGTCTCAAAAAAGTAGTGTTATTTTCTGTGTTTTCTTAATCTTTTGGATCATAGTGACATATGAACTACCATGTTGCCTCTTTATACACACACAGAATAATAGACGGATGGAAAAAAGGAAGAGTACATTCAAAGTGATGAGACAAAAGAGACAGTGCATCTTGAATAGGTGTTAGTCAGGTTTTCTTTGGGAGTCAACAGCGCCGTCTCTTTGGTGTTAAACAGCCAGTTCGATCGGCCAGATTCCATTGAGCTGACTCTGTGTACACACAGTACTGGCCTCCCCGTCGGCTTTTCCACTCATTTGTTTTCATTCAAACTTTTGAGTCACATGCCAACTCCCAGAAGGCCGTTCTGTCTCAGTTTTGTTTTGTTTTTCTTGAAATTCTCAGACTCTGGTTATGATAGACTGTACTTACTGAGTTGTTTTTACAATTTAGCATGTCTTAATGAATATCAGCCTCCTAGATAAAGGTTAGGCTAGATGATGGGTAACAGAATTATATCAATTCTAGTTTTGATTCATGTTGACTTGATTCCCTGTTTTGATTCCAAAACATTGAGACACACTCCAGAGGTGCACAAGTTTACATGACAAATATATTGTCATTTTTGATCGGTCACTATTCCCTCACTCTGTAGGTTTTTTTTTTTTTTTTATTGGTAGCTAACTAAATAGTTTTATACTTTTATTGATTAATTATAAATTTTCATTTCATTTTTTTGTTTGTTTAGATTTTTGCTTTTTTTTTTCAGTTTCTTTGATTTAAGTGATCGGTTTTATAATGTAGTGGAAGGGCTTTATCCACATCATCAACGGACAAACAACAAATGAAGATCTGACCACAGATTGGTGTAACTACCAAAACAACATAAGAATGTAAAGATAATTAGCTTTACACATGCACTACTCTTTGTCCTAACATTGTTGTCTTTTCCTAAGTGAAGCCACATTACACCATTTACGACTGCCTTTTTTTTTTTTTTTTTTTTTACTGTTCTGCTCCTGACCTAAACAGTCAAGTCCTGGCTCATCGCTGTATATGGGCCTTACACATATGGGTTAGCATTTAGGAACCAAGCAGCAGAACTAAAATTCAACACAGTTTTTTTTTACAGATACCCAGTACTTGCTGTTCTGATGTTGGTTCTTACTTGGAGCCAGTATCAGGTCCCAACCATACTAATGGCACATATAAACCATGTTCACATTGACATGTTAAATACCTGTTGTAGATTTTAGATTTTTTGGAAACATTTTACATTCATTCCATGGCCATCTTTTTTTTTTTTACCAACCCTTTCCAATGATCTAACCTATTTTTAATTTAACCACATCTCTGTATGTTGGGTGCAGCTAAAACCAGTACAGTCTCTACATTTAAAGCATGTTGTTTGTTTCTTTACCATCACCTTCACAGGTGCTTTAACAAACTCAACCTACTAACCATCTTAGCTTATTTCATTCATCTCTGTTATTTTTCACATCTCCATGTTCATCTGCCATCACTCTCTTCACGTCACTGTCCCCCCATTCTCCTTCCTTCACCACCGTCGTCCTCAGCTGCAAGAAGATCGTTAGACTTGGACCGACACACCAATCACCGACATGACGTGTACACTCCTGTGAACTCAGACCGTGATTACTCTCCAGATTACAGCTCATCAGAGCCCAAAAGAAGCAGGTACCCAAAAAAGGACCCAGTTGCGCCCCAGTCCAGATACCCTGAGCACCACCTAATTGCTGAGGGTGGGCGGAGCAGGCATGCAGATCCATATCCAGAGCACCTGCTGTCCTCCAGAGGCAAACATGGGGACAGGTACCCAGAGTATACGCCCACAGAGACGGCAGAGTCCGAGACTTGGACAGAGGTGCAGACAGAGTGGTGAGAAGGAAGGAGAGACCAGCCAGACCACCTCCACCACAGCACTCCATAGAGAGGGACAAAACCTATGACAGAGACAGGGACAGGTATCATTGCAGAGGTAGGGACGGGTATCATGACAGAGACAGGGACAGGGAATGGGAGAGACATGGGAGAAAAGACCAAAGAAGAGACAGGGAGCAGGACCTGAGGTGGACAAGAGCAGCAGGAAGAGACAGGGAGAGATCTAGAGACCGAGGACAGAGTGCAGATAGAAACCGAGCAAGAGACAGGCAGAGACAAAAGGAAAGAGACAAGCAAAGAGCGAGGACGCGGAGCAGGGACAGAGGACTCCAAGAGGACTATTATGAAGGACCAGGTCGCAGCCAGGACGGGTCCAGAGAGGGCAGGGCTTCATGGGAGGAGGAGGAGGACGACGGTGAGGGGGAGAGGAGGGCCAAGGGCCGGCAGCGGGTCCAGTCCAACCCCGAAGACGTGTTTTACGAGCACACGAGTGACAGAGGGAGAGGGGACACCTGGGAGCTCTGGGACCCTGGACAAGGGGAGGGTCCCGGCAGTCCTACTCATGGTAATAGAGAGACAGGTACCACTCTGAGCCGACTCTGGGCTCTGTGGAGGCGTGTGTGTGCTATGCTGGAGCTGCTCTTGTTGTTGTGGTGGTCTCTGGTGTCCTCCAGGTGGTGGGTTGATCTTGCATCACAATCACTAATAAGTTTTTAATTAGTTTGCAATAACTGTTCCTGCTGTGACGTGTGCTGTTTACTCATCCTTGCATCACCTGCTCAGTTATTGGAATGAACAAACCAATGATTCCACTGTGTAAAGAATGGAATATGTGCTGTGATTTTAGTTGAATAGTTTTTTAACACAAAGGGCTAGTTAATACCACTGTGCTGTATCATCCCTCATGAGGCCCAGTTCAGACCAAAGTTTCCCAGCAAGACAAGATAAAAACAGAACACCAGATCAAACACCATCTATCAAGACAGGATTTCACAAGGAGAACAATAACACTGCACATGGTGTTCTAGGACTGAACTACAGCCCATAAATCCAGAGATAAACTTACACTATGCAGTATTACTGTCTAAAAGCACATTCATAGAGTACTGATGAGGCTGTCAGCTGGCATGAGTAGATCTGGATCTGTGAAAAGGGTCACTTATACTGCCTTTACCTGAACCCTTTTCACATGGTTTTGTGTGAATTTCTAGTTTGAACTGGGCTTTAAAAGTGAAGGAAGTAATTCCAATCCAATGCAGATTCAGTCAAGGTCATAGGTCAGACTCATACACATAAGAGTGTCTGAGGCTCACTGGAGTGCACAGGGGGAATTTTAAGGGTGAAGCATCTGAAGGAGTACCAGAGGGAGGAAGGGAAGACTGTTAGCTCTAGGCCACTGAGTTCAAATATCAATAGTGTTTCTCAGGAATTGCTTACTCCACCTTTAAAGGGATTAAACAGATACGAGTGGTAACACACTGCAGCCCTTTGAATTAAGGTGCTTATTTGCTTTAATTTCAGCTACAATCGGTTATAGTGCTTGAAGAATCACTCTGTTTTTACAACAATAATTCTGCACAGTAATGGTTAATGAGGCCATTTGGTGTGCCAAACTACTTTTCTTTAGCCTCTTACATATGGTTAAGTGATTACAAATTTATATTTAACATTAAAGTAATTTGTTTATATCATCATGGATATTTGGAAAATGAAGGATAATCTAAAGCAGTGGTTCTCAACTGGTCTGGCTTCAGGACCCACTATCACCCCTCCATGACAGGCCGTGAATCCAAATTGATAAAAGTTAACTTCTCAAATTTATTTAATGAAAACATGCTGTGTTTTGAACCGGAGATCATACAGAATATCACAGTATGAAAATACCGAAGACAAGTAATGGTGAACCAAAATGACCAGCAAGTGGTGATGCTAAGTATGGAAATATTCAACTTAACACTCAATTTGGTACATTTTAACAAAAAATTAGAAGTGCATTCAGTCACTTATTGAAGTATTAAACACAATGAGGTTTTTGTCCTCGATGTAGGTAAAACCATATCTAATGCAGTCGTTGTCATACCTCAGTTTTGCCATGATTTGAATAGAAACTTTTGGGTCTTCTTTTATGTTGTGAAATGTCTGGTGATAATTATCATTACAGTGCATTACCACCACCTACTGTTGAGGAGTGAATGGACAGCACTCAGCTCCATAAAAAATAAAGCACAGGATTTGTTCTAAACATTATTTTTTGCCCAGACAAAGGCCCACGACCCACTGAAAACAGGTTTACAACCCACTTTTGGGTCGCAACCCACCAGTTGAGAATCACTGATCTAAAGGACTAATCAATCAAACAGATCATTTGACTGATAAATGATTGATAGCTTCAACCCTAATCTGTGGGATTAACATACACTGTGGACATTTGCAGGTCGTATCGTGCACCGAGGGAGCGGAGCAGTCATAGCAGAGACAGAGCAAAGACTGAACGAAGCCACTAAGGGGATGACCAAGCTGGATCTGCGTGAGCAGGAGCTGAAGGACATGGAGGTGGCCAGGAAACTCCAGGAGGAGGAGATCAAGGTAAATAAAGGAAACCACACATGACTGGGTATATTTGTTCACATAACTCAACAGGCCTTTGAGACAAAACAAAACAAGTAACAGATGGTGTATGCTGGAGATATTTGATGAATCATAAGTTTTGTACACGTTGAACTTTATTTTTGTTAAACTGCTGTTATTTGATTAACAATGATTTCCAGTTTGGGCAAACTGTCACTTTTTTTTGTTTCAGGCAAGCAAGATACATTCGCGTGCAGCTCAAGTAGCACAAGATGAGGTGAGTGGGCATGAAGTCTGGAAAACTGTATTTTTTTTTTCCTCTGTCCTATTTTTATAGTTTTTAATTCCTGTGCTCTGCCAATAGAATCAACTTGATAAAAATGTAAATAAAACCACATCTGACATTTTTAGGCTAACGTTCTGTAGAAGAAATGAACTATTCTAAAACTGATGCCATTCGTCTTGTTGAATTTATGAAGGGCTGTAAATAGGTTCTATCCAGAAAATGTCTCCCAGTCTGAGCAGTTCTGTGAGTAGAAATGCAGATACTTAAATGACCAGCGACAGGCAGTTGATGTGTTACCCAGACATTAATCTTGTGGTCTTGCTGTGGGTGTGTAAGTTATCCAAGTAAGTTTATGGTGTCTCACTGGCAGGAAATCGCCCGACTGCTGATGGAACAAGAGAAAAAGGAGTACAAGAAGAATCGGGAGCGGGAGAAAGAGAGAGAGCGGGAACAAGAGAAGGAGCGAGAGAGGGAGAGGATGGCCCTGGAGAGAATGGCCATGGAGAGGAGGCGGCAGGAGGGAGACTATCGGGTAAATGTGCATCAGCATCGTCATTTTACAATATCCGCTTTGGGTGAATTGTTTTTATGACCGACATAAAGTCAAAAAGTGCACATACACTCAAGTGTAACAACCATAATTTTAGGAGGCATAATTTTCATTGGTTCGCAGCCAAACTCTGAGGAAGTGGTCCGGCCCAGAACACGAGACGAGTACGAGTACCAGAGGCAGAAGAACCACAACAAGCCTGTCAGGTACGAGGCTCGATACCTCATTCTGAGCTAAAACCAAAAATCCAAACATCTTCCAAACCCATGCTTTTTGTGTGTGGGCTGTGTCTGACTCCTGGACTGAACCAGGCCTCCTCAGCCTCGTGTACACGACTATGAGAATGTGACCCTGGCTACGGCTACGACGACCATCCTTTACCCCCTCGGGCACCGAACAGATCTAGGGCTGCTCACAAAGGTATGACATGCACAGCTGCTGCTTTTACTGTGGTCACTTACACCATCATGTACCCACTATTTTAAGGTAGAGTTCATAGACTATTGGCCTGTCCACACAACAGATATTTGTCTAAATGGATGTTTTCTTTCTCAATTTTAGAGGACAAAATTCTTTTCAGCTGGCTTTTGTTCTACAAAATATCTCTGAAAACACAAGAAAAACATGATAATGGTCACTGTTTCTGAGCTTAACCCTTGTGCCCTCCAGATTTCCTGTTATAAAATCTGATATGATGATGGTTATATACTGTAATAGCAGTGAGATTAAAAATTGGTTTTAATGGAAGTCAATGAGGCATTTTTGGCCATGAAGGTATCCAGAGGGAGTAACTGACACTACATAAAAATACTACTGCAATCAAATCACTTTTGTGGCCAGTCTTTGACATATCCAAGACTCTTATCACCACCAACTCACATGATCTCACATAAAACTCACAAACTTTTTGTTACTGCAAAGACTAAGCAAATGTATGGATCCCTATAAAACACCTGTGTGCCACTGTTGTTTCGAAGTTGAAAACGGTTTAGGCATCTCCATTTTAATGACCTAAAATACTGTAATGTGGATGAGGATCCCAAGCATAGAAACAAATGTACATTTAGCAAAATGTCCATATTGTGTGGATAGGACATAATGGCAGGCCTGCATAATATGAAGAAAAATAAAATGGTCAATAAATAGGAACCACATGCTGTGCAAATGGTCCATGAATGAATCCAGGGTCGATGTGTAGATGTTCACATGTTGACTTCTGGTTTTGTCTGTGGACATCTGCGGTAATTTACAGCAGCATGACAGCTGAAAAGAAAAACCTCTTAACCCTGCATTGTCCTGCCCAGAGAGCCCCCCCCCCCCAATCACTGTAAGCGCCTTATCTGCACAGTGCTGATGTAATATTGATTTATTTTTCCTACAGTTTGTAACTTTTTTGTTCTACTTTTTTTTTTATTTTTATCAACTTGTGCCATAAACAAAAAATACCAAATACTCAATAACTGCCATATTTTAACCCTTTAAATGCTGTGTTTTTAATGTAAACAAACCTTATTTTTTCATGTAATAAATGAAAAATATTTTTGATTGATTTGATTTTTAATATTCTACACAATTAGGATTAGTTATTTTTTAAATTTTTGCAGCCTTGCATATGCCATGAGTAAAACCAACATTGGCATTATTATTTTTTGTGCTAGGTCAAATGTTAAATTGTAAAATGCCTGTGTGTATTTTTTTCTCACTTGTGAGAAGGGTGGCAGTGTAGTAATTTAACATTGTTTACAATGTGCTGATTTTAGTGGCTGGGTCAGAATTTAAAAAATCATGCAAAAATGAACAACTTTTGAATTCTGACCTAAAACAAACTGAAAAAAATATGACCTTTTTATAACATGAAGTTCGAAGTGTGTATAACATGCTCACCCAGTTACTGGAAGGTTCAGGGTGTACTTTAGCGTCAGACTTGTTCTTGTCCAGACTACAGTAGAACAGAAAGTGCAGGATAATGATCCAGTTGCTGATGGATCAGTGTCTGTGTTCATTTTTTCCAGGTGCCTATTACAAGCGGTGACTCAGGCTCTACCTTGTCCAGACATGCTGTCAGATTTTGTCCCCCTTTTTAATTTATCTGTTTGTTTTTTTTTGTTTGTTTGTTTGTTTGTTTGTTTATTTTTTTTCCCCGGCCATTCGCACTCTGTTGCCTTTGGACAATCTAATGTGTTGGCAGCAGGACTTTTTTAATACCCTCCAAAGTTGGATCGTGGGTAGTGAAGTGGGTGTGTGAGTAACTGGTGCCCAACTCATCTTTCCCCATTTTTTATCATGTTATTATTTCTTTTAATGGACATTACATCAAAACAAGCCAAAATATCAGCCTTGAGACGTAAACTCCCATCATTCTTAGCTGTTGAAGTCCTCTTCTGCTGCAGTTGGTGACGGTGTGCTGGTGTTCATCCCCTACTGGATTAACAGATCCATCTGTGACTCGTCCTCGGATGTGCCTCTTGGGTCCAACTCGGCTGCTACAGTGTCTTAGATGCAAACACAGCAGATGCTTTGTACACCCGAGCTGCCGGCGAGCTCTCTCTTCATGCTGTGTAACAGAGGCTGTAAACCATGTGCCACCATGTCCTGGACTCTGGAGGGACAGAGAGGAGTCCCCCCCATGGGACCTTACTTCACTAAAAGCCACTTAACAGTCAGTGATTAAAGGTTAATCAGTTTTGGTCCTGGAATCTTATTATTTACACATGTGATGTTTGTCAATTTAACCCATTAAGACCCAGAACAATTTTTTGTGGTGACAAATTAATTTCTCTCTACTTTTAACCATTACCAAGTGATTTTTCACCATTTTTTATATTATCTCTAGTATTTTTTTTTTTTTTTTGAGAGAGAAAATCAGGTGTTTTCTCTATATTTAAACAACATGGCTTTTTTTAGCGAAACACATCATTGATTCTAATTAATTAATGATGAGTAGTTCATTAATTCCAACTGCATGGGCTTTATTGTTTAACCAATGTTGCAGAACACAATAGTGGTTTCAGGTTCCACTCCAGAAAGAAGAAAGAGGTGAAATGCATCAATGCAATAGCCATTTTTGGTAACATGACATACACTCAAGAGATGCAGGTCCACTGAGCTGTTTCCACATCAAACTAAATGGTGCTAATGGTACTCTCCTAATGCTCAGTATTTGATAGTTTTTTTGGTCTTATGGGGTAAAAAATGTCCTAATTCTGTTTGAGGATATTGTAATTCAGTCTGTCAGGGAGTCTGTTTTCAGGCAGTAGAAAATCCAATCACAGGTGTTTTCAGATTGGTAGTGAGATGTTTAAGTTCCATGTTGGAAGCTCAGAAAAGTGACTTCATGTGTCATGTCGCGGCTGCAGGAGGAAGGAGTGTGTATAAGTGTGTGTGTGTTTTTTTCCTCCACTTGGCCAGATTTTTTGACAACATCATTATGTATTTAACAGCAGATTTCCAGAAGGATCAGAAATAATGTAACAGTGTGTGTCCATAACCCATGGGGTGCAGCAGGACTTTACTTCTGTTCAAACTAAACTCAAAGCCTTTCCATGAAGATGCTGGTTCCGGGGCAGAGGACAAGGAGCTTCATGTGAACCAGCTGCGTTTGAGGGACACATTTTTGTAAGATCACACAGTCCTTAAAATGGAAGTGGATGGATGCTTTTTTTCCCTCTTCTGTGTCTGACTTCACTGGTTGTATGTGCATGCTTACTGAAAGTGTCCAACTGTGTACATGCATTTCAGTCCTGTATCAAACTCTTTCTGCTCATCATCACAAAGGGCTAAAGCCACAGAAAGCCAGTACCCTCTTTGTGAATCAACACATCGTTATCCTCATACCCTAATTGCCTAATTCATATACTGTATGGACATAAATATTTGGACGTGTTGAATTCAGGTGTTTCTTTTCTAGCAGAGGTGTGGGATACAAAACAATGACAAATGTCATAATATACTTTTATACTGGGATAAATGTGGCATTGGTTAGTTTGGTGTAAATTGTTATCTTTGCTTCCAAAATGATAAATGGTTTTTACTTCATTTCTCTTAACACTGATTTTTTTTTTCTCTCCATGACTTTGATTTTAAATGTTCTACCTCTAAATCTCTAAATATTTTTTGTGCTGTCACTGTAAATAATAATTTTCTACCACAACTAACCATCTACTTTCTTTGCATCTCACTGAGGATGAAAAATCTCCCATTAACCTTCAAGGAAATATTGATCTTTATGAACTGTATGGACAAAAATATTGGGACACATCATGTCTACAGCTGTAACATGTCCTGTTGATGCTGATTTTAGATATAAACATCAATATTAAATAATCAATATGATATTTATCCATATAAAACTATACTATTACATTTGTCATTATTGTTTTATATTCAGACCCCTGTTAGAAAAGAAACCTGAATTCAAGGTGTCCCAACAACTTTTGTCCATTTATGTATGAGTTAGGAAATTATGCTATGAGGCTAACTATGTACAGTACATGCTAGCTGATGTTACCGCTGTACAATAGTTCTCTGTCACTTTTCCAGTCATGTGGGTCTGTCATGGCAGTGGCTCAGATCCAGGTACCTAAATGGAATGCATGTACATTGCTTGTCTGTCCAGATAGAATTCATGATTGTGCTAAAGGCGTGATTGAATATTTGCTCTTGTTTTATTTAAATGTAATATCTTTTTTTTTTTTTAATTTGTGCTACCAAATCCTGTCCTACAGTGTGGAAATTATAAATGTCTGTAGTCCCATCGTGTTTTTTTTTTTGTTTGTTTTTTTGTCCTGGAAGTTTGAAAACAGGAGCTTTATGTTTTATTTTTGTGATGTTTTCTTTCCTCAGATTGTTCTCATTATTTTCCATTCCTTTAGTTTTCTTAGTCATTTCCAGTCCAGTTCTTTGTTGAAATTCAAAGGCAGGCATTACTTCCTGCCTGCAGAGAAAACTAAACACCCCAACAATACAAGTGCATGTGTACAAAGGGACGTCCAGTGTCAGAATCAGTTATACAGCTCTAGTTCTACTGCTCATTTTCTGTTGGTAATGAATCATAGACAAGAAGCAGCAAAGTAGGAGCGATTTTTTTTTTTTTTTTTTTTTTTTTTGTCAGCGTTGCGTTTACTGAAGTGTCACTGGCCAATTCATAGTTTTTAAATTGGCCACAGCACTCCTTAAGAGTTGGCACATGTAATAAAATGTTGCTAGAATTCTGAATAAGCTTCTGAAATGATTCCTTCATGTCCAAAAAGTCTTTTTTTACCAAGTGTGAGATGATTATGCAGAAGCTAACATGCAAGTGTTACTGAGTTCACATGTGATAACTATGGGATTTGTGCCATATGTTTAATTTTTGTTTTTCAGGGACTTGGAAAATATATTAAAAAAAAAAAAAAAAAGATGAAGGTTGAAGCTGTGCTTTGTAGCAGTCACCACACCCACTGGGGTGGATATCCAAATGCATTGTTTGATTAGAGCGCCACCCTGTGGATTTATGGACAATGGAGAAAAATTGTACAAACCTGGTGTGAGCAGGATGTGTCCTTTTGGTTGTGTATATGTGTATGTTGTGCATCAGACGTTAGGATTCAAGTGCTGTCTACATGAAACATTGAGTGTTCTGTTTTCCTATTTTTAATCCAGGGCTTGTATGCAATCTACATCATGAACCAATCATGAATCAACACTGTATGTGTTGGCATTTGCTGTAAAAGAACTTTTTTTTAAGTGAAATGAATTAAGTTGCTTTTACCTATAGCATCTGAAAATGTAATAAACTGTATCAGCATTTACAGTGTTCATGAATACGACTCATTTATATTTAACAGGACTACGGATGTTACTGTCAGTGATTACTGAAAACATACAGCAGTAAAGTGGGTCTAATGTTATTGAGTAGGTTGAAAGTTCATTAAAGTATTTTGAAAATTGAAATTAATGTCCAAATCAGATTTCCTAAATATTGTAAGACTTATTTCAATCTTTAGTCAGAGATGGAGTTAAGGTAATTTTATTAAGTAGTGTTAAAGTATGAATCACTTTTTAATAAAAAAATATTAAATAAAGTCTAGTTTATCATAATGAAAATACTATGTAGGAAATGCAGTTAGGTGTAAATTGATCATCTTTTAAACCAATAACCTGAAGGTAAAATACTTAGTTTTTTGCTCTTTCCTTCCTAGTCTGTATCATTTGAAATTGAAATGACTGAAATTGGTTGCATATAGTCACAAAAGTAACACATATAGTTAGTTTTAATATTTGTTATAACTACCTATATTTTGTCTTTCATTTTAGTGCTAGAAAACAGTTGAGACTTCAGGTTTCTTAACCTCATTTGACCCTTTCGTTGCCAGATTGTTGCCTGACCACAAATATGAGACTGTACCTGTTGTACAGGTTAGGTTTCATGAGGAAAAGCCCGTCCTGTAGAAGGTCCAGGAACAGACACATAACAGCGTTTCATTATGATGACCCACATACAGTCTGAACAGTGAATATGTGCATTAAGAGTCATTTCAAACATAAAGAACTGACCCTGCCTTTACATAGCAACTATTATTCACTCCCAGCTGTTCTATCACTGCTGTTAGAGTTGAAGTAGGGAATTCTGCGTAGTATTTTTACATGAAAACATTTCCTGTTAGCAACTTCGATACACTGTATATTATACAAATGACAATAAATAAATGAATATTTTTATTATTGTGTCTTGCATTAAGAACATGCCCAGCTCTTACATGGACTTATAAGACACCAAAAATACAAACCAAAAATCAATACCAGACAATAGGCACAATATATATGAGCAAAACAAGTACTGACCTATTTAAACAAACATATCTGCTGCTTTTTCCAGGCTTTACAAACAAATAATGCAAATGTATATACATTTGAACTACACAACCGTTTCATCTTGTCATCATCAGTGCTCCAGAACATATCAGGATTTTGGATAAACATGTCATCAAACAAAGGGGCTCTCAGTTCATCATATAGAGACAAGTTAGTCTCAAGTGAGTGTAATTATGATCTTTTTTGTGTGTGTAGTGGGGTTATATCTTCTTGATTCTCTGCTTGATTTTTTTTTTTTTTTTTTTTTACACATATGGTAATCGTAATAGTCCAAAATAATATGAAATTATTATTATTATTATTATTATTATTATTATTATTATTATTATTATTATTATTGCAGACATTTTCTTGCTAGAGGACCCGAAACCCCTCACTTTGAGACCTTCCTCAGATTCAGGAAAAACTCTGATAAATCTCAATAGACTAGAGACAGATCGTATCAGTACCACTTTATACTCCAATAGCAGCCAGTGGATCATTAACAGGCTACTAAAGTGGAGATGCTGACTTTGAGGAACAATAATAACAGAAAAAAGAAGAAAACCCCAGTAATTATTTAATGTTTAGTTCCAGGTTTATTGATTCATTTGATGTCATTCATATTAATTTATTTATTGATTTATGTATGATTATTCAAGTTATATGTTCAACTCACATTTCTGATAAAGTCAAAACACAGTACATGTATTTTTCATGAAGGCTGGTGATAATCTGTTATTTGTACCTGTTTTGTCACCTGTTCTCAGTCAACCACTACAATACACCTCCAACTACTTGCACATAAAGTGCTGCAAGCTTTATTTCACACAAACGTTAAGGATAACAGTTGAAAAAGAATAATATGAAAATATATATGTTTTTAAAATGCACCTGACCTATTAAGCCTCTGCTGTATATTTTCTACTTATTGAAACTTTAACTGCTACTCTGTGACGTTTCATTTCAACAGGAAGTAGAAGTATTTTTCCATGTTTTTTAATGAGATGCAATTAAACAGATAAGATCATTTGCATCTGTGTTCATGAGGGTATTTACACCAAAAAAAAAAAAAAACACCTTGACTCTTAAATTCTATTTTTCTTGTGTTCCCAATCAGGTGTTCAGTGTGTTATTACTGGTGCGGAATCTTCCTTGTATGAAGTACTTACTGTCAGCGGCGTATCATCTTTTATTGTCTGCGTTGTGAATTAATCATGCTGCTCTGAAGGAACGTACAGAGTTACACCCATCGACCTCAGCAGGATGGGAAGAGCTGAGTGGATCTGGTTCACCAACATACCAAACATACTAATGGTTTGTGTGCATGTGGTAACACCACTGCTGTGCCCTCTCTGGGATGTGTCACAACCTAAACTACTGGAAGCTACTCCCCCATAACGAGAAAACTGGCAGATTCACAACAGTTTCTAAATCAAACTGAAGACGCGTCACCTTTACAGGGGGTGAATTTGACACATATCGCTTTTACGTGCTGTTTTGATGGGCAGGTCGGAGGTGAAGTTCACAGTGTGGCTTGTCTTCACAGGTTTGAACAGCCTCTATAATGACAATGCAGATTTGTGTTTTTACCTTTACTGCTCATACAATTGTACTGAAAGTGAGAACATAACACGAAGTATCTCCTATTGTTTGACACTGTCTCTTTTTGATAAACCTTCAGTCCACAGCTCCTCCAAATTTAGTTTTAGATGCACATTACACACACGACCAGAAACAATGACTGAAATTTTAAAGCAGAGAAATTCCCAGGCAAAGTTTCCAGCTGTGCGGGTAACACAACTGTTGATTGCCTGCGAAGAGAAACACAGTTTTACATTTCAACAATGTGACAGTGGAACTAGAGTCATGAGCAACATGCAGCCAGTACACACACACTTACAGAGCAGTTCACACAACTACAAACAACGTTTGACGTTCAGGCTGTTAGAGCAGCAGTAACAGGTGTAGGAGCTGAAAACTGCACAAACATGCAACAGAGCCTGGCCTTCCATGATGATTACATAACAACACAGAGGCACACACCTGTACACAGAAACACAATGTATGAGCGGGTAAGTGGACTCACCTGTCCTGGGTTATCTAGGATCCACAAACAGACGCTGCAGAATTCATTGACAGCAGAGTGAGTTTAATGAAGTCAGAGAGGACTGAGTGTTTTCCCATGTCTCACCTGGCAGGTAAAAGGGTGAGTGAGGCTGTCTATCAACTGGAGGACGCCGTGTTGAGACATGAAGACACACCCACTTCTTACAGAGAGAAAGAGAGAGAGAGAGAGAGAGAGAGAGGCTGACACCCGTTCCCCTCAGGTTTCTCTCATTCTAAACCTTTTGGACTTATAAATATAAATTATACCAAGAAGAAAAACACACACACTCTCTCTCTGTACTCTTACTCCTAGTTATTTATCAAAGTCATCCACTCTGCTTGCATGTTTTTTTTTTATTACGTTTTTCAACCAAGCCTGATTAAGTCCTCGGGCACATCTTCAGGAAAAACCGGTAGAGGTAGTCAGAGAACTATTCTGTCAGATACTAAACTAATCCAACCCTCAGTAGAACAAAAACCAAAAAGCCACTTACTGTATATATAGAAATTTGTATTTAAGTCTGGAGAGTAAATAATATGTTACAGCTCATACAGTCACTCTTATATGATAGTGTCATCATTTGACCCATACACTGTGTGTTAATCACAGACACTCTCAACATATTTGTTTCTAATCTGTGACACGTCATAGACAAGTCATAATCTGTTAAGGTTACATCAGCCGTTTTCACAAATCACACATAAGAAAAAGTTACAATGCTGAAATTCAATTAAACCTAAAGACAGTGAGTAGGACTTAATCACTTGTTGATCCAAAATCTAAATGTACTTTCCGGAAGTGACAATGACCTTTGACCATGACAGACCCTGGCTTCTGGACTTGTTGCTGGTAACAGTTTGGATAGTTCTTTTCATCTTTGGCCCAGAGGACAGGGGGTCAGTAACTTCCACCAAAGATCCAGATACTTTAACATAAGACTTTTAGGCTCCGTAATGTGTGACTCCATACTGACCAAGGTTCTCCACAGTAAGCCTGACCCATCTGATTCTATCAGATCATCGGGTTGAGCTTCAGCTTTGCCTTTGGCCCTTTGAAAACTGAAATCCATCCAGATTCCAAGGATCTTTTTATTGTGTTTTGCACCATACAGGCTAAAATATTCTACAGATTTCTTTGCGGAACATAGTTTTCAACATTGCTGTAATTTTTTCACACTTGTCAAACTGATGCTCCTGTCTTCTGTCCTGAAGGACTGACTTTATCATGTCTTTACAGAAACCTCTGTACTGCTGTTCATTCTTCGCTGTAGTAACATAAATGTCTATCGTCTCAGGTTGCTCTTGTGCTAGTTCTAAGCTGAACCTTGCAGAGGTTAATTCTCTGTGTGTGCAGAGGAGTGACTGTCACGTTTGAAGTGTTGGAGTTTAGCTGCAGAAGCTAACAGCTCCTGAATGTTGGCATGCGGACAAAAGGAAACATTCTCATTGTGGCTGTAAAAGTGAAGCCGGCCGTTTGGCCCAGGGCGCTCTGAGCTGTGCCTGATACAGGAATGACATCGGACTGGTTTAGAGCAGCGCCTTGGCTCATCTCTTCAGGGAGTCACCCTGATATGCATGCCAAGGCAATCAGGTGCTTTGTTTAAGCTTGTACAAAGGGACAGAGTTTTACTGAATGTGTCTGGATGAAACCAACCCCCTGCAATTAGAAGAGGGCAGTAATTGACAGACCTTCCAGAAAACAGATTGGAATATGAGTCAGTATCGTGTGGGACAAGAGAAAAGTACGTTTTCACATGCACAAATTCACAGAACACCTGAAGTTACCTGTTACTTGTCCTCTTGTCGTCTTCCTGGATGGACGGATGGTCATCATTAATCAAGGTGTGTTTTTTTTAAACCCATAAAGACCCAAACATTCACCACCAACCAAAGGCATCTACTGATGTAAATGTTTAATACCTGTTGATCCACTAATCCGATCAATACATGTAAATAATTGGCATAAAATGCAGTTTGTCATCTTTTCATTGTCATCAGATATGACCCATTTGGACGTTCACAGGCTCAATAGTTACCGTGGAAACACTGTCATCTTCTACATCATTAATTCACCAGTAAAACCCATGGAGTTGGATCAATGACAGTGGATGGACACACTGGGTTTATGATCAGTTAATGAGAGATTTGACTGAAAAGTCCCTTTTTCTTCAATTTTCTCTGTTTTGATATAAATAACCTTTGAATTTACTTTGAGCTTTAATGAACATCTACATGATCAGTAAATTAAATATAGGGAAATGACAAATTCAGAGGATAATATTATAATAAACGGTGATAAATCATTTGGAAATTTTGACAAAAAATTTATGTGGGTCTTTAAGGGTTAATGTCTGCTGATGTAGTTTTCAGACTGTTCTTATTACCTCATATAAGTTAAATGAAAATGTATGATGGTGAAAAATTCAAGATTAGATCCCAGATAGCAAAATCATTATGGCTTAAATCTGGCCCAAAACTGGCATTTGGCAAAGTTCTGAATGGATGTATGGGCCCTAAATGGCCCAAAATAGGCAAGCCAAAATCAAACCAGAAGGAAGCCAAAATTCACCCAAAACTAATTGCGGACTTCCAAAATACAGTCATAATTGTCCCAGAAAAGCCCAAAATCCCCATAATCCAGCCAAAAAGTAGCCAAAACTGACCCAAAGAGAGGCCAAAAGGAAGCCAAAATTCACCCAAAATTTATGTTGATCATGCTTTTAAAATGAAGTAGAGTTTTCTTCTGGGTAGAAATTCTCGCTCTTTGCACAGTGTTTTGGTTTTACAGAAATATGCCAAAACACAACCAAAACACATCCATATATGGAATAAGATGTTGCCACTCTTTAGTCGATCTTCTGTTTCACCATAAACATGCCATACCATCCCTACACTTGATCCCGCTCTTTGCCCAGTCTTTTGGGTAACCACACATATACCATAACTCGGCCATATATTGCTGGTGCCTTCATATCTATTATGAATAACCTTAGTCATACCACAGTTAAGCCTAAAGGTTTCATAATGCCAAAAGAAAGTCAAAAATGCCAAATGTATGCCATAATACTGCCAAAATATTTGCTATCTGGGATAAAATAGAATAATTCCGATTATTAAAATTCTTGAAAGTCTAATAAAATGTGCCCTTAAACCCCTGCACAGCTGTATATAAACAAGCATGTGCAAAATGTCTGATGAATGATTAATGAGAATTTGATATAATATTTACTAATAGTTTAATCACACAAAAATAACAGAATGAGACATGTCCACCTGCAGAAGGTGCAGGTCTGTACACTGTGTTTCTACAGTAGCCCTGAACAATCATCCTTCTGTTTGATACCAGGGGACATAGAACATCAAGGTACATCCCTCACATATATCTGAGTATCAGTCAGAGAAAACTTATATTTACAACAAGTGACAGTTGTCATTTTAAGAACACACAACAGAGCGACTATACACCTCTGCTTCCACACTCCTTGCTTATATCCACTTAAAGAAGTTCTATGTGGTGTTGATGTCTCAAACTCTAAACAGCAGGTGGAAGTCCTATCAGAGCACAAGTTCTGTACAGGAATGGGAAGAGAACAGGACTACCCAAAACCACCAACTAATCACATGAATAAAGTGTAAAGCTCTTTGTTCACTCACAGCTGTGTTATGGTACCATCAAGTTTTGTTCTTCAAAATAAAACTCCTAGTTTCTTATTTTGACAGTCAGTCAAACTAACACTGTATCTTATAATCTTCAGGTATTGCATCAGCTGATAGTTTACATCACAGGTGTCAAACATGTGGCCCAGGGGCCAAATCCGGCCCGCCAAAGGATCCAATCTGGCCCGTTGGATGGATTTGTGAAATACAAAAATTACACTGAAGATATTAACAATCGAGGATGTCAAAACCATTTTAATTCAGATTCCACATACAGGCCAATTAGATCTCATGTGGGTCAGACCAGTCAAATATTATCATATTAAACCTATAAATAATGAAAACAGCAAATTTTCTCTTTGTTTTAGTGTAAAAAAAGTAAAATTACATGAAAATGTTTATATTAAAAAACTGTTATTTAAAAAAAAATAAAAAGGAATGACCTGAAATGTCTTAAGATAAGTAAATGCAATTTTACCAATATTCTGACTTTTATTAAATGTTTCATGCATTTGTAATTGTAATGTAAGTTGTAATGCACATGTGTAAAGGATAAACTGATAATCTGAGACAGAAAATTGTTAAAATTGCACTTGTTTTTCTTAAGATGTTTCCAGTTGTTCATGTTATTCAGATTTTTGTAGATGTAAACATTATCATAATCTATCTATCTATCTATCTATCTATCTATCTATCTATCTATCTATCTATCTATCTATCTATCTATCTATCTATCTATCTATCTATCTATCTATCTATCTATCTATCTATCTATCTATCTATCTATCTGTCTGTCTGTCTGTCTGTCTGTCTGTCTGTCTGTCTATCCATTCACAGGTCACCTAGAGACAAGTTATGCATTGCACTATTCATGTTGATTATCTGGAAATGCTGACCCCTCCCTCCTCACACTTGCATCTGTCTAGATCATACACATATCAAGAAAACCCTGTTAAGTAATAATAATAAAAAGTGTGAATCCTCTTTTTAAAATCAGCCTTAGCCTGTTCCACAGTGGTGCAGGAAGTAATACCACTACATGGTGAAAATTCTGTAAATTATCGTTGCTTCAGTCATGTATATGATACATTTGAGTAATTTACACGTTTCATTTGATGGTAATTTTTCCCAGTTTATTTATAAGAGTTTATTTAACTTAAAAAGTAGAAGAACTGTTGTAATGCATTGGAGAAAGTTTATTATATTAGTTTATCACAAACATTAAAAATCAGCACAATTCACTGGATGACACACTGTCTTTTAAAAAATAATTAAAGGTGAAACATCTGACTCCAAGATATAGTAGAAGAGAGAAGAAGTAAAAGCACTTAAATACTAAATGCTAAATGTAGTTATACACTGTAAATCCATTCTGACAAAGAGTACTTGAGTAGTTGCACCACTGGTTTGGTGCAGATAATAAAACTGCGGCTGGTTCCATGTACATTTCATATTTTATGAAACACCAGCGCTTCAGTTATAAATACAGCAGTTATTAATAATATTGTTTGCTACACCTCTGTTCACCAACTCCCATCATGTGACAATCAGCTATCTACCTGAAGACACACGGTCCAACATAGTCAAAAGCAAACGCAAACTGATTCCTCGAAACCACATGTACTGTAGATACTAGTGTTTTATAAAGTAAAAGCTGCCCTACAGTTTCACCTACATAATGAATGTGCTTAATTACTTGCTGATAGCGACACCACTGAACACTGACATTTAATGTCTTATCTGCACTTGCAGGATCTTGTAATGGAGTGTGTGTCAGCTACACAAACAGGTGTCTTCACTGACACATTACACTCCCTCTTCCTCCACTAGATGGCATGTTTTCTTAAGCAATCCACTCCATACTTCTGCATTTAACATCACTGACATGTCTCTAACTAAACCAAAACAACACATTCAGTGGAGTTGTAAGTTTTTTTTCTGCAGTCCTCATTGAGACTTTTTTTTTTTTTTAATTATTTGGCCTCATAACATAATTACTTAATTCATACACAAATGGACAAAAGTATTGGGACATGTTAAATATAGGTGCTTCTTTTCTAACAGGGGTCTGGGATGCAAAACAATAATGACTAATGTCATAATATGGTTTTATATTGTCATGAATATCATTGGTTAGTTTGGTGTAAATCATTATATTTGCTTCCAAAATGCCTCAGAGATGTTTTTTACTAAATTTCTCTCAACACTGATGTTTTTTACTGTTGTTTTGTTTTTGTTTTTTTTATCCATGACTAAGATTTTAAATGTTCCGTCTCTAAATTTGTGAATACTATTTAAATTTTAATTTTTTAAAATTCTAATTCTCTATTTATATAAATATTTATATAAATACTAAATGTCTTATTTTCTTTTATATTTCATTTCCCACTTGTTTGTGGGTTTTTTTTCCACCTGTCTTTTTCTTTGCAGTTGTTTGTTGAAGTTGAATGTTGCTGCTGTTTAACTGTGAAATTTCCCCATAGTGGAATCAATAAAATCATATCAATAAAGTCAATCAATAAATAAATCAATCAGTTAATCAATCAATCAATCAAATTTTATTTATATAGAGCCAAATCATAACAAAAGTTATCTCATGACACTTTACATATAGAGCTGGTCGAAACCAGACTCTTAAGCCAATTTACAGAAACCCAACAGAATCCTATTATATTATAAAACTTTATGATATTTGTCATTATTGTTTTTTATCCCAGACCCTGTTAGAAAAGAAACACCTGAATTCAGCATTCCACCTACTTTTGTCTATATAGTGTATGGCATAGGCAATTATGCTATGAGGCTAATGATATAACATATAGCGGGCTAACACTTCTATCAGTACTGATTAGCAACCGAACATTTGCTGCCATTTTTTCCACAACACTTCCAAGATGTTCAAGGGCTGAAGACAAGCCATAAAGTGTTTCTTTACATGTGCAACAGTCTTTTCTTTTTTTTCAAGATGCTACACATATTCTCTATCGGGGGATAAGTGTGAACTGCATCAAGCTAGTCTAGGACCAGTACCTTCAATGTCCTCATCCAGTCCTTTGGAATATGTGCCCCATGTGGTTTCAACACAGTCCCAGCGAAATCTGTGTGGACATTCCTAAACAGTTATTGATGGCATCATTAAGGCAGCATGTGTTGGGCCAAACACATTGTACTTTTCAGCATTTCAGCAATTTCTCTGCCTCTAAACATTGGTTCCACTGTTGTGTTTCACTTGGACGCTTATTGTGACCACATGATGCCAGGATCATCACAAAGAACATGGAACGTAGCTCAGAAGAGACTAGGACAAAAAGGCAGAAAATGTCTATTTTGCTGACTTTTCTACATTGGAACCATCACTACCACTCCTTTAAACTTTGAAGCTTTCACACAAACATTACAAATATTAATATTTATTTTTTCAGTTGTATGTTAGTTCCAATAGGCTCTAGAAGATGGATGGATGGATGGATGGATGGATGGACGGATGGATGTTAGTTCCATGTTCAGTTGTCAGTAAGTTGGATCCAGATGTGTTGAAGACTGCAGCGCATATATTGTTTGTACATGTCATTGGACTTGTTTGTTATTGTTTGTATCTATAGGCATTTTTTAAATAAGCTTTTATACTGTGTTATTGCTGTTGTTATATCTGTATAGATATACTGTATATCCTTTTACTTTTACTTTTGTGGTTGTTGTTTCAGCTGGTTCTGGATTAAAGTATGAGTTCTGTGTCATTTTCATACATGTCTGTTTCACATTTTTACTATTTTTTTCACCTGTTTAAATGCCCGTTTAATTGAATCAAATCGAATCAAAGAAAATTATCGATAGATGCAGCTCAACTCTAATTGTCTGGATCTTTTTCATCTTTGGTCTGGAGAACACAATTTCTCCCATCAAAGACCTGGGTACTGATTGGTTTGAGTATGATCCCTGTTTCCACTGAGTGCTCACACGAGTGATGGGAGGCGTTCTCTCTCTCTCTCTCTCTCTCTCTCTCTCTCTCTCTCTCTCTCTCTCAAATTTCACTCAGTATGCACAGGCCGTATGGATGTACAGCTGCAGGCACCAATGATGAAGTATTTACTCACAAGCTTATTTAAAAAACAACAACAATAAAATAAAAACAAAAATCGGTGTGCTCAGAGATCTGCTGCCAAAACATCTGGGACTGAAGCCCCGAATGCCCAGGTCTGATGACACCCATGTCCACATCCTTCCATATCTTTCTTTAAGGAACATTGATTTGCATAATTTTCTTACACCTTGTTGTTAAACTGATGGTCCTTTGTCCATCTTTGCTCCTAAAGGACAAGATCTTTCCTGGATGCTACTTTTGAACAAGATCATGTCTGCAATCACCTGTCCACTGTTTCAAACCACATCCTATTGTTATTTTAACTCATTATGTGTCCTAAATTGCTCCTGTTCTATTTTTTTCTTGAATGTGTTGCAGCCTGAACATGAAGAATCAATGCAAATCTAGAAGTGAAAATAAGTCAACCATACAAAAAATGTAAGTCAATGGATATTTTAATATCACTACTTTTTATTTCTATATACATATTTCCCATGCTGTTTCACCTTTTCTAATTTGGGGTTGTAAAAAAACACCTGACCAGAATCTATTTTCACTTTCTCTCGTTTTTCTTAGCAACTCCGTGAAATAAATATTTGTGTGTAATTAACTCCTACTATTCCCAGAACAGAGTTTAAACAGTAGCTCCTCCCCGATGTCGGCTTCCTCCTTTTGTGTGATGATGGAGAACATTTGGCAGTGCTTTCTGGAAGCTCCTCAACAACTGCCTGCAGAGATCCTGAGAGCCCCAACAGAAGGACAGGACATCCATCATTTTTCCCACTAAGGAAAACTGGTTTCAACAATGAATATGAAATGCATACTTACTGTAAAGCATGTGAATGAAAACAGTCTTTCAACAGAACAGATGATGACTGCATGTTTTCCATGAATCAGTGATTCACAAAAGCATAAGAGCTGACAGTAGTGAACTCATAGTAAGTTCTGCTCCAGTTACCGAATTATCAGTATTCAAGGGAGAATATTTTGGGGTGTGACTATGTTGTTTACTTCCTCTTAACAGGGCTTTATTTAGCATTAGATGCAATAGATAAGTGAGGAGGGAAAACGGGTTTAGTCAGCCATACACAAACATCAAATCACACAGATAAGATAAAACCACAGCAGTTATCAGCACAGCCAAAGGCACCAACCAGTAAAGAAATAGTCTACAGATCCACAGTTTCACAATACTGATGCTAGCAGGCCATTAAACCCTTTAACCCCTGAGACATTATATCAGGTAAACATGCTGCTGTGAATTTGAGTTTGTTTCAGTGTCATGTTTCGGGTTCATAAAAGCTGCTGTGAGTATGTGCTTGTGTTCCTTTTCTTCAGTGGTTTTGCTTTACTTTGTGTTTTAGGGTCAAAACAGGGTGGAATAACAGAAAAAGACAAACAGAGGAATTGAAGTCTGACAGGTTTTTACAAAATAGGACACCGAATGCCCAGGTCTGAATGTACATCAATAAGAGATTTAGGATGCTGAACATGAACTGTGAACTGGAACACACTGAACAACAACAAGGATTTGAAGTCTGGCCCAGTAGCTTTTTTGGGGGGGTTCTTTTGTTTTCTAAATCAGTCCAGCTGCTTTTTGATACCTAGTTGAACTCCAAAAAGAAGCCAAAACTCTGTAAAAACACAAAAAAAAAAAAAAAAAAAAACCTAAGGAAAATCACCACAACACTGCAAACAACTGCAAAAACAAATATAATGTGCTGTGTACTTTTAACACCCATTGGTGTAAGATTCTTTTGAAAGTCACTGCCCTATAGTTTAGATTAGATTGTCTTTGCATGAAACTTATTACATACATATTTATATTTGAAAGTACTCAAATATTATAACTGCACAAGGCCATTTGACCTTGAAAAAGTAGGTCAAGGTGACCCATTCTCAATAAACTTCTGCTCCATGCCAAGATGCATCCACAGTATAAATTTGGTGCAGATATCTCAATGCATTCGTCAGATAATGTGATTGTGTCGTTGAATGGACAGACAGACGGACAGACAAACAAACAGATGGACGGATAGATAGACAGATGACAAAACAATTACAGTACCCCTTCAACCAGAAGTTGGCCGAGGGGTAAAATACAACTATATAATAAACCATCTATTCTTATAGTGAGTCGGTCTCACTCACTGCTCTGTGTTTTGCCCCCCATTCCACCAGCAGTGGGGAGTGCACTGAGCATGCTCAGATGTCTATGGAAAGAACAAGGTCTATTCTATCAGCACGTTTGGAAATTTTTCCAATTGAGAAAACAATTGAATTTTTTAGAAATATTTAAAATAAATCATACTCTCAGAACGAGTGCCACAGACACATTAGGGGTTAAAGGGTTAAACCCGTAACCAACAGTTTGAAAACACAAACATTAAGAGTTTACAACTGATCTCAAAGGACGTGACTTTCCTGAAAAACAACACATTTTCAAAAAGGCATTTATACCCTTTCTGACTATTTAACATGTCATAAGCCCATTAACACTCAGACATGGAACTGTAAACGGGAAACAATCCCATTCTGCCCATTTTCCATAAAGACCAGGGTTATTGCAATTTTACTGTTTTTAAAGGTCGGTTGAGGGAAGGTCATTGTGTATGACCATCAGTTTGATCTCAGTAACATTAAGTTGATTTTCCCTATTGTTTTCAAATTTTCATTGTTTCTTTATGTGGAAAGAATGTCATGTTTAATCTGCTAACCCCACGAGAACCTGTGTTCACATTAAGTTCTGGGTTTCCTGCTTCTTATATTCCATTCTTCTTAACTTCTTTTTCTCTTTTGCTGACACTTGCTGAGCCAACTAGTGGCAGAAACAGCACAAAACACTTGTTAGTGTACACAGCAGATGGTGTTAAGGTTGAAACTTTTGTATTTATGCAAAATAATATTTGTAGTTTAATGTGATATCCACCCTTTGGATCTTTATGTTTACGCATTTGGCAGACGCTTTTTTCCAAAGCGACTTACATCGACTTACAGCGATCTTTGAAGCAATGACAACAAACTGAGAGGTTGGTTTGAGAACAAAAAAAAGGGCTGTTCTGGGAAACATTCTGTAAAATGTATCACATTCAGTGGTGTGCCTTAATCTTTGTAGTTTTTTTTTTTTTTTTTTTTGGGGGGGGGGGGTTGAAATGATCATACATATTTATTTTTTATTCTCTTTTCTTCAGATACAGCAAGAAAACATAGGAAATATGTTCACAGCCTTAAAAGACACACAACAAACAAAATTAAATGGGCTGAAAATGTTAACATCACCATTTATTGTGACCTCTGACCCCATGACAAGAAGCAGTTAGAAACATATGTGTTGAATGAAACCTGAAAACATCACAAGATTAGTGCAACAAAGCTCATATTGTCTGAATGAAAGGGTTAAAGACATGTTAAACGCAAAGGGAGGTCACATTAAATATGACCACTGTGGTTTATAGAAGCTGTTTTTACACTGAAATGTTTGTTTTTCCTGCTGTTCTTACTTCACATATATCCAGACTGAACCTGAAGAGGCAAATGAATATGTGTGGTCAATGTAACTTTACTAAACCAGCAAACCTAATGTTGGCCTGAGACTTTTGCACAGTTTTGTATAATATGTGCTGTGCTGCAAACTAACCATCCATGTTGATCACTACAGACAGCTATATTCAGGCATTGAACTATACGATATTGTACTTTTTTCCACAATGTTATGTAGTAATATAAACCTATTGACCCCATTTGAGAACAATGTCCTTTTCATAAACTGCCGCATGTTCAAAGACAATGTTTTATACTTGTTGGGTTCTCTTAATCCCAAATGCAAAGAGAAAAAAAATGCCAACAAAATAACAGCTCTGGTCATTCACCGATTGTGTTTCATAATTCTCATACAGTCACATGATATTTGTTAGTGAACCGTGACACTTGGGATCTTTTCAAGCGTCCTTGTTTGGCAGACTGACTCTGAGTTCACATGGTGTCATTAAGGAATGGGTGTATCCACTGATCAGGGATCAGAATCACCGTCACATCGGCTGTGGTTACTCACAATGTGAAATGTCTCACACAAACAGGACCCCTCCCCCTGTTTCAAACCACACCATAAAAAGTGTCCTCACTGTCACAGACACATCTGTATGCCCACATATTAGGGGTTAGTTCCTCTTTTGACAACATGTGATTTCTCTTCTGAGGGTCACCGGAAATGATGTTCTGGCACCTAAATGGGAAGTTTGAACGTCAAGTTAAATTCTGGACACAGATTTCAAAATAAAAACACCCACAACATGATTCTTCAAGATGATTCACAAGTTTCCACAACAGATTCAGACACAACTGTCAAATCATTGTGACTCTGATTAGATTTATTCAGCTTTACTAAACCTCAAAAACAATCTTATGAAGCTGGGCATTAGGCATTTAATAGAGATAATACATGATCTAAGTGTCGGTCTTTATGGTGAAATCAGGTGCTCAAAACATAAACAATCGCATGCTAAAGTGAAAAAAGGAGCCTGGAAAGGATACAACTTACAAAAGGAATATTTATTTAAAGTAGGGCTGTCAAAATTAACACAATAACATAAATTAATCCATCATCATGATTAATCTTATTAAAAATTTTAATGCAATGAACCCATGTGCAGCGCAGAATGACTCTGAACGTCCCTGGCAACGCATTCTGGGCAGTTTGTCTAAGTAGAGTTACAGGCAGCAGAGCCAACCCATAAAGATGGAAGATGCTAAACAGCACGTCAGCCCTCTAGATGGAAATATGAGGACAAAGAGAACCAAGACAGAACAGTTGACTGACATAAAGTATTATACACACTCTGCAGGAAGGAGTTTTATTTTCACTGAAGCACTTCCATCTTAAAATACCACATTATTGCGAAGCATACGTTAGTCGGGGATTCTGCTAGCACTTCGGCTAACACGTCACCCAGCTTGGACAAGCATGTTAAGTGCATATATTCCCTTCTTTCTTAAGTCTGTTTGCTCTTGCAAAATGAAACACAATTAATTTAGATTAAAAATTAATTATATTTAATTTTGATTAATTGAAATTAATCTATAGCAACCCTGTGATTAATCTGATTAAAAATTTTAATTGTTTGACAGCACTAATTTAAAGTAATGCAGTGTTATGTGTTGTTAAGATCGGGTGGTTCGAGGAAAAACTCATCAAATCCAAACATAACACACATTCAGCCCTCGTGTAAATACTGTGAAATTTACACCAGAAATATCTTACAAATCATTAGCCTCATAGCATAATTGCCTAAGTTATATTTTGGGCCAAATTGTGATCTACATAAAATGTGGCAACAGTGTTAGGACAGTAAACCCAGGCAATTATGTTATGAGATTAAGGAAATGATGTTGCAAACTTATTTAATACTAACCTTTATCAATTCTGTGCAGAAATGGTCCATAAGACCCAAGATCATCTGAGATGGACTGAAAGACAGTAGAAATGAGTGCTGTGGTCAGGTGAGTCCATTTTTCAGCTTGTTTTCATTAAAAACTGGGCTCTATGTGTCTAAGATTAAAAAGACCATTCAGAACGAGCATCTGTGATGGTCTGGGGCTGCATCAGTGTCCACATAGGTGACCTGCATATGTGTGAAGTGATCACTGATGTGAAGCCGTAGATTGTAATTCACTGAGACATATGGTGACATGAAGTCTGGGCTAATTTTAGCAGGACAGTGCCAGGCCAGTATTGTTATTGTTTACTTCAATAAGAGTTTCATTTTAAAAAGCTAAAAGTTCAATCAGTCAATTGTACTTTAAGTGTGAAAAGTCACACTAACCACAGTGAAGTAAATTCTTTGTCTGCTGTTGCCCATAAAGTTGTAATAATGTTGTTTTGAAACACTTTCCTCTTTTTATTCCTATTGATACACATCAGTAATCACCTATGACCTGCTGTAATGATTACATACTGAGTCCCAGTTACACTTTGTCAGATATGAATTACTTTGTCACAATCATCTCATGAGAAGAGGTACTAATACTTTATTCCAACTTCAAGGGCAAAAGTGTATTGAAGTGCTTTACAATTATTATGTATGATTTTTTTTTTTTAGATTCATATCAGAATAATATTATTGTTATTAAAGCATGTGCATGTTGCATTTTAAGCCTGTACATTTTCAATTAGAGCTGAAATGATTAATTGACTAATTAACTCAAATTGATGAAAAAAATGACTCATTTACAGTTTTCCTTAATCAAAGCTTTGTTTCCTTAATTTTGCTGCCACTAAACATTGGTTCCACTGTTGTGTTTCACACGGACGCTCATGGTGATACACATGACACCAGGATCAACACACAGCTGTGTTAGTTGCATGTCCAGTTGTTGTAAGTTGGATGCAAATGTGTTGAAGACTGCAGTGCACATATTATCTATAGATGTCATTGGACTTATTTGTTTTTTATATCTATAGATATTTTTATATATACTTTTATACTGTTGTTATTGCTGTTATTTCTATATAGGTTTTTTTTTATATATCCTTTTACTTTAATATTTTTTGTGGTTGTTGTTTCATCTGGCTCAGAAATAAAGGACAAGTTGTTTGTCTTTTTTAGACATGTGTGCTTCAACTTTTTACTTTTTTTTTTTTTTTTTTTTGCCTAACAATGAAAATAATTTTTTTTTTCCATATTTAGTGAATTATATATGAGTGAATTAATTGAGTGACTGATTTTGTGTTTTAGAAAATGTACCAACTTTCCAGTAAATGGGTTGTATGTGTCCATATGGTGAATCAGAGCTGTCCATTGACCCGTGCATTGAAGGGAGTGCTGCTCTTGCCTGTGTTGTAACTATTTTTTACTTATTACAGGTCATGTCCTTCTGTTACTGTCATCCTGACGGATAAACCCTAAATGGCCTGAGAGGGAGGACAGATTTACTGGAACAGAACATGACAGTTCTTCTCTTAACCTCACCTGTACATTTCTTTGGGATGAACTGAACTACAGACCTTTTTCTACTCTGACATATGCTGTATGATTTAATATCTCTGAACCAGTGTGTTTTAAGAAGTGTAAGCATATGTTGCTGCGACACCAGAGCCAAAGCGTCAGAGAGAATCACAGGGAAATCCTTTTAGTGCGCTTTTCCTCATATTGTCGTGGCCCACCTGTGGCCTTCAGGCGAACACCAGGAAGTCCTGGGGCAAAGCACTGGCAGATCTTTAAAGCAATATCAGACAATAAGAGCCAACAAATAAATAAATAAATAAATAAATGTAATGATTTAAAAAGGACGACGAAAAGCAGTTGCTTCGGGTGAACTAAAAAGGGAGCAGTGACTTTAATTACTGCAAAATATTTTGATTGGGGCTCATTTCAGGAAAAGGGTGGACCCCGATCCAATCTGACAGACTAATGCCCAGTGTTTACAGACTGGCATGGCCTTCACCAAATATGGTCAAATCAGTGGAGAATTGTTTTTGTAAATTGAAGACAATGTTGGTTCACATAAACAGAAGCTCAGGGCTCTAAATTGCAGAGGAAAGGAACAACAGTTGAGCCTGTTAACCCTGACTGACACCAGTGACTGACACTTGTAAAGCTCTGGTTTGTGGAGTTTGGTTTTGTCTTTATTGATTGTTCCTCGTTAGCATCAGCCTAAGCTGTACTATTCTTCCTGCACTTCTCCACACATATTGTATTTATACAACTCTATTCAGATTTATTGGTCAGATCAGTTGTTTTTTTTTTTTGGTTTTTTGAGAGTTCACATTTTTCAGTATCCAGTTATCTGAATCACAGTCCTGAACTATTGATTCTACTCTTTGATTCAATTCAATTTGATTAAACGATTATTTGAATAAGCGAAAAAAAAAAACAAAACAAACTAAAACTGTGAAACAGACATGTTTGGAAAATGACAAACAACATTTCTTATCCAACAAAGTGGAAGTGCTGCTGGGTCTTCTTCTTGGTGATTATCCACAGGTGTTCTTTGGAAACTTGTGGTGTGTCTGGTTATTTAGAGTCAAAAAAATCCGCATTAGCATGCTAGATTTCAAAAAATATATCCAAGGCACACTGTAGGATTTGTGTAAAAATAAAATGCCTTTATTAATTCATGGCAGTCTTTAAAATACAGCCAACGCGTTGCGACCTCTGCATGCTAGCATGCTAGCATGCTAGCATGCTAATGCGGATTTTTTTGACTCTAAACAACATTTCTTATTCTAGAATCAGCTCAGACAACAACCATAAAAAGTATAAAAGTAAAAGGATACAAAAAATCCATAAAGAAATAACAACAACAATAAGAGTATAAAAAAAACATATATAAAAATATCTATAGATATAAACAATGAACATGTTTAGTAGCAGAGAAATTAAGGAAACAAAGCTTCCGTTCAGAAAAATTGTTACCAAATAATTTAATTAATTTAATAATTATTTCAGCTCTTGAGTACCGCATGCTGTAAAAATTCTCTGAAGTAAAAATAATCCATTCTAAATTTTTCTTCAAGTATGTGAGAATTCTATGGTATTTTTGGCTCATTTTACTGCTACATTTATATATTTGTTGCATTTTACTGCTGTACATATTTGAAGTAGAGCTCATTTGACCTACGTCATAGTATCTGATGAATCTCAGTCCACGGCAGGGGTGGAGCTACAGAGGGGCATCTGAGACCCTTCCCCACCTCCAGCTTCCTTCGTAACTTTAGTGTTTGTGTTCCTGCCTACAAGAGTAAAAGTCACATCCAAAAAGAATCAAGACTTTCTTCAGAAATTCAGTGTCACAAGATCATCTAAACCAGGGGTGAACACACTTTTACATTGTAAGCAACTTTTATGATGCATATATATATATATATATATATATATATATATATATGTATATAAAATTATTATTGTATTTCAGATTCTACCAGCACTTCGACTAATGCGCCACCTAGCTTGCGACAAACATGTTAAGTGCATATATATTCCCTACTTTCTTTTGATTAATCAGATGATTAATCTGATTTTAAAAAATGTAATATATAAAAATGTAACACATACATATATATACATATATATACATATACATATATATATATATATATATACATATATATATACATATATATATATATACATATATATATATATATATATATATATATATATATATATATTTCAGTGGCATCTTGTCAATAGAGGGTGCTAGGGCACCGCCCCACCTGTCTCACATGAAGAAGATGATAGGAGTCTCATAAAATAATTTTACAAAATCATGAATATTTAAATAATCAAGCTATACATGATACAGTTCATGAGTGTATAATCTGCATTCAAGTGGAGTTTTGAAAAGTTTTCGTCATTTAGTGAACAGTCAAGTGACATGTTTCCTTTCTGGGGCGCCTCCTGAGAACTCCATAGACTCTCATTATAAATGCTGTGTGGACAGTGGAGCCCCTCCAATACAAGAGATAGGAGAGTCTTGGGACACAAAAAACTGCACCCAAGCACCACCCACAGGAGTAAATTTCACATCTTGTAACAGCGTCACATCCTGTAACAACATCACATTCTGATCGCCATTACTTATTTGATTTCTGTATATTGTAGTGAATGGATAAGGGTAAGGTTTACTGATATTGTTTTGGCATGTATTAAGGCAGTAAAATAAGGAAACACACAGGTGGTATTTTTAAACATTTATTGATTAATTGCAAATTGTCTCTTGCTTGATTGTGCAACTCTTTGGGTCTTAGCAGGCAGGCGAGTCACAGGGAGGACGCCGGGTTGGTCCGCCTCTGTACACATGTACACAAAAGACACACATTGGTTTTACATGCAGTTGTAGCAGTAACTGTGACTGCAAAGTAACACTGTTGTGTGTTTGGTGAATGTAATTGCTATATTGGATAAACAAGAAACTTACCTTCAGCCTGTCCTCTCTCTCTGAAGGTGTTTGGGCCTAAGAATTCCTCGGGGGATGCTGGTACCTTTTGATAGTTCCGGGTGGGAGTAACCAAGTGGGAAAGGGCTAGCAAAGGAGTTTTATTGTTTGGGTTTGAATGTAAATATTTTTGGAAATTATTTATGGGTATTTGTAAATGATATGGTCATTGTATATTTATTGGTAATGGGTTTTATGTGCATATTTATTGTAGATTTATTTGTACTTATTTAGTGTATCACCTGTCAGATGGAACATGCCAGTAAATGGCGTCATATTCAGTATATAAGGGCATTTGCTTGGGCTGTTGTGGGGGTGAACATGGTGATCAAATAAAAGAAGAAAAAGGGCTTCCTAGACATTACCTGTGCCTCTGGTTTTCTGTAGACATCAGTGGCCACCTGCCTGGCCGCTCAAACCAGGTGACACATCCCCAAAAGAATCAAGACCTTCCTCAGAAATGTAACGTCGCACAAGACCATCTAAACCAGGGGTGAACACACTTTTACAGCTTATGAGCCACTTTTAAAATGACCAAGACAAAATGATGTACATCCATTATATATTAAAATGTATCAGCAGATAATTCAGGAGGTAATACTAGTGGTGTTTCAGCAAAGAACTGGATGGCTAACACGATGGACGAGGTTGCAGAACGCCAGGGTTTGAATCCGGGCAGGAGCAGTAACAACATTGTCATTTAGCCCATAAGCTAACTTCTGTTTTTTTAATGCCATGTGATCTACCCTCACTGTCTTCACCCCTGGTCTTACATGTATTTTCCATACTATCAGTGGAAAAGACATTTGAGATAGACTCATGGAAAAATGTGCATGCTTGAAGGATAGATGGGTGAAATTTTCATATGAAAAATAAATGATTGAAAACACATACTGTGTATTTTTATTTTATTTTAAATAAAGATTTTAAAATAGTGGTGATAATGTATCCTTGTGGGGATAAGTAGTTAGAGAGAGAGAGAGAGAGAGAGAGAGAGAATTTTGTTATTGCTGTTATTTCTGTATATCTATGGATTTTTTTTATACTGTTGTTATTGTTGTTATTTCTTTATAGATATTTTTATTTTTTTTACTTTTATACTTTTGGTGTTTGTTGTTTCATGTTGGTTCTGGAATAAAGGACATGTTCTGTCACTTTCAGACATGTCTGTTTCACATTTTTAGCATGATTTTCTCCTATTCAAATAATATTTTAATCGACTTGAATCGAGGAAAATGATCGATAGTTGCAGCTGTAATAAATAAATAAATAAATTAGAAATATAGACACATAAGAGGAAAAAGATCAGATTTGCAGCGTGACCATGATCCACGAGGGCACATTGACAGTAAACCTTCACCAAAGGCAGTAAAACATCTGCATGAGTTTCTCACTTTCAGTCATTGCATTTCCTCACAGTGGTCTTTCCAGGGCGTCTCATATCAGTCTTTGGTGATAAGGCTTCTGGAGAAATGCTTCTCATCATTCTCGGCAGGTGGAGCAGGACCTCACATGCGTCACGCGCCGTGGACTTTAAATAAAGGCTGATGAGTCTCGCGCCTCTAACGGTCTTAACGGAGCGGTGTGGATTCCTAGGGTCATCACCGTACCTCCAGTCCGGTCACCACCTTTACACCTTGTGGGACTACTTCCAGTCCGTGTGTGCGCGTGTGCGTGGACACCATGGCCAGCCAGGGTCTGCAGCTGCTCGGCTTTCTGCTCGCCCTTCTGGGTCTCGCCGCCACCATCGCCGCCACCTTCATGGTGGAGTGGAAGAAACAGTCCCAGGGTAAGACCCACCGCATCTATGAGGGGCTGTGGATGAGCTGCAGCGGCTACGAGAGGACCACCTGCGAGTTCCACGAGTCTCTGTTCAAAGTGTCAGGTGGGTTTATCTGGTGCAGAGTCCAGACCCTGATGCCTGGGATACCTGGCACTTAAAATATCTACTAAAATTAGCTTTACAGTGACCTCTGCACAACAGACCTGTGGAGTCTAGGAGGGAATAACCTGCACAAACCTCTGCAAACGTTTTCATATTTACTATAAATATGACTTCAGTTTCATCCCACTATTCTTTTGAGTTGTTTTATGACTAATCCAGAGGTTTATCTTAAAGATGAAACCACGGAAACAGATTTTTTTTAAACTTCAAAATTATTATTATTATTATTATTATTATTATTATTATTATTATTATTATTATTATTGTCTTTCCCTTTGTAGTTTTGCATATTGTCAATATTTTTCAATATATGTTTTTGGTGTAATATTGTGGTAGTTTTCATATACACTCTGGTCTTTTTGCACTTTAAGAATCGGCTGCTAAACTGATTTTCACTGTTCCTGTAACAACGACAGTAAAGCTTTTTTCTGTTCAACTGATTATAATTTTACAACTGAATATATTATTATATTATCCTCTGACTTTATTATTTCTCAATGAAAATCATGTATTTTCCTATTTTAATTCATGGATAATGTAGTTCATTAAAGCTCACAGTAAATTCAAGGGTTTTTATATCAAACCAGAGAAAACTGAAGAAAAAGTGATTTTTTCAGTAAATCTCTCATTAACTGAACATAAACCCAGTGTGTCCATCCACTGTCACTGATCCAACTCCATGGGTTTTACTGGTGAATCAATGTAGTAGAAGAAGACGGTGTTTCCATGTTCACTATTGAGCCTGTGAACGTCCAAATGGGTCATATCTGATGACCATGAAAAGATGAATAACTGTATTTTACACCAATTATTTACATGTATTGATCAGATTAGTTGATCAACAGGTATTAAACATTTTTAGATATTTATCGAAAGTCAAAAGACTGGATCAGAAAAGTCTTAATCACTTGCAGCTCCTTGAAGCCCCAGACATCCGATCATACATGTTAGATGTGCATCCTCATGTCTGCTGGTGTTTTTCCCCAGTTGAGACTCAGGCCACCAGGGCTGTGTTGCTGTTTAGCGTCATCCTCTCGGCTGTGGCTGTGCTGGTTTCCACAGTGGGGATGAAGTGCACCCGCTTCATGGACGGAAAAGCTGAGAGCAAATCCACCACAGCTATGATCGGAGGAATCCTCTTCATGGTTTCAGGTGTGTGTTCTGTGGCAAACAGACTGACATGGATAGGGTCAGTTATGTTTCTGATCGTGAATGGGTCAGGGATGTTGTATACTCACTTTTCTTTCCCTGTGATTAGATTAGATTAGATTACATTAGATTACATTAGATATAAATTTATTGATCCTTTGGACAGAGCCCTCAGGAAATTGAGGTTCCAATAGCGGCACAACATCGAATATACACACAAGAAATACCACAAGAAAATAGCAATACAATACCTATAAAAAAGAAAACGGTAGTGGAAAAAAACAGGCAATTGCACATTAAGTACTAGCAGAAACAACAAATACCAAGGTGGTAATACTACGACTACTACTACTACTAATTATTATGATAATCTATCTATCTATCTATCTATCTATCTATCTATCTATCTATCTATCTATCTATCTATCTATCTATCTATCTATCTATCTATCTATCTATCTATCTATCTATCTATCTATCTCTGTCTCCATCCATCCATCCATCCATCCATCCATCCATCTCTCTCTCTCTCTCTCTCTCTGTCTGTCTGTCTGTCTGTCTCTCTCTCTCTCTCTCTCTCTCTCTCTGTCTCTGTCTCTCTCTCTCTCTCTCTCTCTCTATATATATATATATATATATATGAAGTTACAATAAAATGATAGCAGTAATAGTAGTCATAACAACAAAAATAATAATTATTATTATTTTTGTATATATGTGTGTGTGTTTTAATAATCACAGGATAAAAAGTTATAATAAAGTGATAACAGTAATAGTAGTCATAACAACAATACATAATAATAATAATAATAATAATAATAATAATAACAATAATCAGTGGTAAGAGAATTAAATAACTAACAAGAAAACAAACATTGCACATATTTACTTATTCGTAATGTGTTTTTAACAGGAAACGTATTTAGGACAAATGGCTTAATCAAATATTTAAATCTTAAGTATTTAAGTCATACAATAATATATAATTCATAGTACTTAAAAATACAATTCTATATTTTGTACAACTTTTTTTTTTATTTTCGTGTTCATCCTATTTCCTCAGTGTATGTTCATCAACTTCTAACACAACATTAAACCCTCTAAATATTCTTTAACTCTGTAGTAGATGAAGCTAAACTGCCTCTGATCAGACTTCTAAATTAGAAGAAACTTTACTTTTTTAACAATCATTATCTTTGTTTACTGTGTTTTCAATGACTCATCTTCCATCCTGTTAGTCTGTACTTAATCTCCTTCTAAAAAAGGCTTCAGTCCCACTGAGACCATTTTCAGGAAATGACTTAAGGGATTCTTTTTTTCTGCAGGAACTCTGTTGTAAACTGACGTAAACTGTTGACTGTTACTTCTGCCGTTTTTGTAGGAAGAACTCTATTGTTTGTCGCACTCTTTAACCCATAAAGACCCAGTGCTACTTTTGTGGCAGTTCCCAAATTATTTTTTTCTGTAGATTTCACCTTTCTTAAGTGATTTACCACCAATTATTATAATATTATCCACTGTATTTTGTGCTTCTTTCAGTGAACATCATCTATTTTCCTATATTTAATTCACTGATCATGTTGATGTTCATTAAAGCTCAGATTAAAGTTGAGGTTATCAGAAACAGAGAAAAGTGAGGAAAAAGTGACTATTTTAGTAAAGATATCAATAACTGAACATAAACCCAGTGTGTCCTTCCTCTGTCATTGATCCAACTCCATAGGTTTTACTGGTGAATCAATGTTGTAGGAGATGATGGTGTTTCCATGTTCACCACAGAGCCTCTGAACATCCAAATGGGTCATATCTGATGACCATGAAAAGATGAATAACTGCAGTTTACACCAATTATTTACTTGGATTGATAGGATTAGTGCTTCAGATGTTATTAAACATTTTAGATCAGTAGATGATTTTGGTCACCAGTGGCTATTTGGGTCTTTATAGGTTAAGTTCCACCCTAATGTAATTATTGTAATAAACGTAACGTAATGTTTGATTTTATTCTCTATTTTCTCATTAATAATTATTATTTTCAATTCCATGACCAGTTATGTTTGATACTATCCTGAAAGATGATAATATATTTAATATATTAAAATATGAAATAACAGTTTAAAGGCCAGGAATGAGTCAAGTCAAGCATCATCATGTGGTGTTACAGTGTATGTTAGAAAAGTTGTCAATTTGACCTTGTTGTATTTTGGATATATATATATATATATATATATATATATATATATATATATATATATATATATAGTAGCACAACCTGTGTAATAAAGCCTATTTTGTTCTATTCTATTCTAATTATTTTTCATGGTAAATATGGTCAGTCTATTAAATGATAAATAATTACAAAAATAACTAATAGAAGGGTTTTTTTGTATTGTTGACAGGATTACTGACCCTCATCATCACCTCCTGGTATGTCAAAATGATTGTACAGACCTACAAACAGTCCCATCGCTTGCAAAGGTACACACACACACGAACACACATACATAAACACACATACATGAACACACATGAAAACACACACATGGACATACTCCCACCTGTCCACACATGTCCTTCATCATATCATCCTGTCATGTTAGTTTGACTCCTGTTATGTTTTTCAGTTTCGAGTTCGGAAAGGCGGTGTTCGTCAGCTGGGCTGGCAGCCTCCTCACCTTGGTGGGTGGAGCCTTCCTGAGCTGCCGTAGGTGTTCGCGGTCATCATCATCTGGTTCAGTGACCTCCAGCCATCTCTTGACCACAGCCAACCCCAAATCCAACTACGTCTAGAGTCCAGGAGGAGGAGAAGCCTTACAGTCGACCCCCAGGGGTCAGTTTTTCATTTCAGTTTAATCAGTGGTTCTCAACTGGTCTGGCTTTGGGACCCATTATTACTCCTCAATGACAAGCCATGACCCAAACTGATAAAAGTTAAACTTCTCAAATAAATTTAATAAAAAGATGGTGTGTTTTGAACCTGAGATAATACAGAATATCACAGAAGACAAGTTTCATGATGTACCAAACTGACCAGCGGATGGTGATTCTAAAAAGGGAAATATTCCCTGTCGCCATAGGTATATTTTAACCAAAACTAAAAATGTGCACTCAATTAAAAATTAAAAGTGCATTCAGTCACTTATTCAAGTATTAAACATACTGAGGTTTTTTTCCTCAATGTATAAGTAAAACCATATCTGATATAGTTGTTGTCAGGGTGCGATTTGTCAACAAAAAAAAACAGAGGGGGGGATTTTTTTTTTTTAATCATGAAAAAACAAGCAATCAACAGGCCTAATTTTTAAGTTAACAGTAGGCCTTATTACATGTCGAACAGTTGGACATTTATCTTTAATGCAAACTAAAAATACATGAAACATTGAATTTTCTGCGATGGCCACACCTGCAATGTGGAGCGTTTTGCCCTTCTTTTATCCACATCTCTGTGAACTTCTGAGCAGGTAACGAACACACATCTGGCCCATTAACAGCGATGAAGAGAAGACTGTCCAGTGTGGACATGTTCACTCTGTGGCACTCATCAGTGAGGATGTGATTCATGCACTAAATCCACGTTTGCACTCTGCTATTGACACAGGGAGTGTGGAGATGACAGGAAACACTTTGTGGAGATTGTCTCCTTGGACTCTATGGCATTTATATTCTTGAAACTCTTTCAGAAGCAAAGGGATGTCTGAGACCTCAGCAGCAAGAGTTTTTTGAACTAAAGAGTAATGTTTGAGAGAGAGAGAGAGAGAGAGAGAGAGAGAGAGAAAGACACAGAGAGACACTGATATATCCAGAGAGAGACAGCTAAGGTATACAGTGTATTTATGTGCATGGTGATGTTTGCGAATTCTGAGACTACCAACAGTTTACCTTCCCGAGGATGAAATTCTTTAAGCAGAAGTAGGAATGTAAAAACCAGAGGGGGGGTTGATCCCCACCATTACCCCCAACAAATCCCACCCTGGTCATTGTCATACCTGAGTTTTGCCATGATTTGAACAGAAACTTTTGGGTCTTTTTTATGCTGTGAAATGTCTGGTGTTAATTATGATTATAGCGCATTACTACCACCTACTGTTGGGGAGTGTGAATGGATGGTGCTCAGCTCATTAAAAAATAAAGCACAGGATTGGTTCATCAGTATTATTTTTTGTCCAGTCAAAGGCCCACGATCCACTGAACATGGGTTTGCAACCCACTTTTGAGTCATGACCCACCAGTTGAGAATCACTGAGTTAAATAATTCAACTTCGGGTCCAAACAGTCTCAGCTGACAACCTTACAGCTGTTTTATCTTCATTCAGAGGATCTAATGTTGAATAATTCACCAGCCTGTGTTTGGTTTTCCCAGAACATAAACCTCTGTTCTTCTTCAACACTTTTAATATGTTTGTACAAATCAATCTTTACCTCTACAGTTTTATATATGTGTAATATATTTTTCTTTAAGTGCATGTTAATTATGTGGCTTATGTTTTGTTTTTTTCTGATGTTTTATGACTTTTACGGTTTTATTGATTATGTAACACATTTGGAGGCAGTTTGAAAAAGCAAGATGAAATGATGTAAATACTGAAAAGATGAATAAAATGTTATTTTCGTCAGCTTGACAACAGTCAACTTTTTGCATTAGCATTAGCTTAGCAATGAACCTTCACACAGTGCACACAGGGGCCATTTACCAATGAAAACTAACCCCAACCATACCCTAATCCTAACCTTAACCATTTAACACCCAGGCCTAACCTTAAGCATACACAGAAAGCTTAATTAATCATTTAACCGCTTTGCAAACAATATTAATGTAAATATTTTTAAAAATAACTTTATTTTTAGCGCTCCGACCTCCATTTCCAGTGGGTTACTTCCTTAGCAGTAGCCACATTAGTTTTTCAGCCTACACTTTTATTTTTTGTAGTGGCCTTCATTTTAAAGCAAGAGACCTTTCGGGTAAACAGTGCCCCCTTAATTGAAAAGGTGGCTGATGTTTTTTTTTCTTATAGTGGATAATTTTTTGGGCGGTTCTCAGAGGTGTAGTCCAGGTTATACAGTGGTATATGGAGTATACCTACTTATTTTTCAGTCAACATTGCATATGCCCACTTATAAATCCCCCTAATGTGCACCATTCAGTAATATCTGCAGCCAAATTGCCCATGTTTTGCCCTAGGATGGTGAAGCCATGACCCGCCCTCCTCTTTCTCTAATTGGCTAGTACTTGGTATCTTCACTGATTAGATTGGTTAACTTTAGGCATGAGGACTGATGAGCCAATCAGAGGCAGAGTAGCGCGGGTCACGCAAAGGAAAATAATGCTAATTTAAAAGGCTCTGAAGTGCTTAAGGTTTTTGACCGCTATGGCGGCTAGAAGAAAATGGAATGAGTTGCTGTTTTGCTAATGAAAAGTCGGGATTATGTATTCGTTGTGGACAAGAAAATAAATCGTTTGTTTTTAAATATGCATCACAACTGAAACAAGCCTGAAGACTCTTGATTAAAACAACGGACATATGGTGAGATTTTAGTAGCGCGTCAGCCAGGTCATTCCTGGAAGTCACGCACCATAGTAGCGGTGTGTCAGAACACGCTACTACATTAGTCAAAAACCATGCCACTGTGACCTTTGTTGGAAAAAACCTCTGGTGCGATTGTGTCATTACGGAGGCGACATAGTGGACATGGAAGCTACCGGTAGCAATCTTTGGCTAACGTGCTAGGGTGTGGAGGACGCTGTGGAAGGACCAGGAAGCTGCCAGGATGTCTGCTGCGCTGGAGGGTGTCTACAGATTGTAATAGGACGAGGAGAACTGTCAGGACTTCGGCTGCGTATGAAGTCATCCCTGAATCGGAAACAGGAGCTACACTGCTAAAGCTAAAGGAAACGACGTGGATCATCACATCTAGACAACCGCACGGCGCCCAACGATCGTTTGGAGAGGTATGTGTAGCGCTACAGTGTTTATGGCCATTTAAATGTGTGCACACATGAACGCGTTAAATCCAATGCATTGGTTTGGCAAAGTGGAATGACAATAGACTTTGCATTGACTCGATTACCGCGCAACAAACTGAACTGACTTCTTGACTCTTACCATGCGGGAGAACGCAGCGTCGGACGTTGTAAAGGGGACTGGTGATGCTAACGGTATGTTAGCTGCTAATAAAGCCCGCAGTACAACGGGTGGTGGTGAAATACAAACTGAAAAGCGGGTTGTTAAACTCACTGCAAAAGCACTTGCTTCTAAATTAGAAAGTTTGCACAATGAAAGAAAATCTAAGCTAAATAAAGCAAGTGTTATAAGAAGAACAATGCATGGTTTAATGTTGAATAATGATAAGATGGAGGTACAAAATACTCTTGATGAATTAATAAGGGTTTGTAAAGAAGCAAAATTCTGTCATGATTCTGTGTTGGCCTTATTGCCATACGATGAAAAGATGCAGCATGAAACGTGGTTTAAAGCAAAAATGTTGAATAATGATGAGTGTATTGCTGATTAAAAAAAAAGTGGATTTTGCACTATGATGGTTTTACAGCACACGGAAATGGTAATGGTCATTTGGATGATGATATTCATCCAGATGACAGCATTTCTAATGTAGGTAGCAAGCGCTCAAGTCAAAGGAGCCACCGCAGTGGAAAGTCAAGCACTACACCCTCTGCATGTGTAAAAGCTGAGGCTGATAGAGCAGCACTTCTTGCTCGCCAAGCAGCGTTAAAGGCAAGACATGCTTTGGAGGAGCAGCAAGAGCAGCTTAAAAGGAAAATGGAGGACCAGGAACAACAGCTGAGGAGGAAAGGGAGGAGCTTGACTTGGAAACTGAGCTTGCTGCATTTGATGTAAAGTTGGCGGTATTACAGACTTGTGATACAAACCATTCTTCTTGTGAAAGCTCAAATGGCATGAATTCCTACTATGAAAGGGAAAAAGGGAAAGTGGAACGTGTCATTGCTTTAAACCCCATGGCAAAAGAGTACAAGTCTGTATGGACACCATCACAACATTACTTTGCAGAATCATTACCAACTGGCAAACCAACATCTATGCACGCGCCACCACAGAATGTGCAAGTTTTGCAAAAAGCTACAAGCCCTCATCACCCCCCAAGCATATTGACACCATCACAGCATGTGCAATGCCATCTTACAGCGTCCAATAACAGATCAAGGCAATCTACTGACTTTCAGCAAACAATCAGCCAGAATACTGCTGGAGATATTCTCAACATCATGCACAGGCAAAATGAAATAACAACTGCTCTGGTACAGCAACATCACTCTCTATCTTTGCCACCAAGAGATATTCCCATCTTTGAAGGAGACCCTTTTAAATACAGAGCATTCATCAAGGCTTTTGAGCATGGTGTAGAAGAAAAGGCAAGCAAAGTGGATTATCTTTATTACCTGGAACAATTCACTAAGGGCCAGCCTCAAGAGCTGGTGCGTAGCTGCCAGCATATGGATCCAAGGAGTGGCTATGCAGTAGCAAAAGGTCTCCTGCAGGAGCATTTTGGTAACCACTACAAGATTGCAACTGCTTATATGGAGAAGGCATTGGCTTGGCCGTCAATTAAATCTGAGGAAGTGAATGCACTCCAAGCCTGTTCCTTATTTTTGTGTGACTGCTGCAACACGATGGAGGAGCTTTGCTACTTACAAGAGCTTGACTTGCCAGTGAACATGAGAACCATTGTTTCTAAATTACCATTTAAAATGAGAGATCAATGGAGAGCCAAAGCTCATGAAATAATGGAAAGAACAGATGACAGAGCACACATCAAGGACTTAGTAGCGTTTATTGAACGCCATGTCAGAATTCTTTCAGATCCCCTGTTTGGCAACATACAGGACCCTGGTTTGTGTGCTGCTGGACCAAAGACTTTTACCAGGTTCAAAGCACAGCCCAGGGACAGAATTAAAGAAAGTCTTGTTGCCACCACTGTAACATCTGTAAACATACCTGAAAGAATGGAAGAACCAAGGTGGATTAAAAAAGCTAGATGCCTCTGTTGTGCTCATGGGCACACATTGGATGAGTGTAAGGAGCTCAATGCTAAGAAGCATAAAGAGAAAATTCAATTTCTACGGGAAAAGGGAGTTTATTTTGCACGTTTATGTGTGGGTCATGTGAGCCGTGACTGTAAGAAGTGGTTGATATACAAAGTCTGTGGGAAAACTCACCGTACCGTGCTTCATATAAATAAACAAGTAGCTTCAGAGCAGGAGAGGGCAATAGCCAAAGACCAGTCTACTGTAGTCACAACGTGTGGACATACAGGAGTCGTTAAAGACCAGTGTGCGTTATCCATTCTTCCTGTAAAGGTTAAAACTTCAAAGTGAAATCATATTATAACAACGTATGCATTCTTGGATCCTGGCAGTTCTGGCACGTTCTGTTCTGAACATCTCATGAAGAAGCTGAATGCTGCAGGTAAAAGAACCAGCTTCCTGCTACGCACAATGGGGCAGGAAATAGTTGAAACTGCTTATTCCTTAACTGGTTTAGAGGTTGCTGGTCTTGACAGCAGTGGTTTTTACATGCTTCCTGAAGTTCTCACACAGGAGAGGATGCCAGTGACTGCTGATGACATAGTGACACAGGAAGAGCTGTCAGAGTGGCCATACTTGGCAAATGTACACATCCCAAGCATTGAGGCAAATGTAGATCTAATTGGAACCAATGCCCCCAGGTTATTGGAACCATGGGAGGTTGTTAACAGCCATGGGAATGGCCCATATGCTGTTAAAACTGTGCTTGGATGGTCTGTAAATGGTCCACTGAATGGAAACAGTAGTGCCATGGAGACAGAGTTTCCCTCCATTATGGCTAACAGAATTGCTATGTGTAAATTGGAGGAAATGCTGGCTGCTCAGTACAACTATGACTTCATGACAAGAAGATGGAGGATGAACAAATGTCGAGAGAAGACATGAAATTCATGGAAATTGTTAGTCATTCAGTGAAGCTGGCAGAGGACAGTCAGGCATTGTTCCCTGCTGATGTGATTCAAACGGTGAAACAAAACTACTATGTCGATGACTGTTTGAGGATGCACATCCTCAGAAGAAGAAGCTGTTCAGTTGGTTGAACAACTTACAACTCTCTGTCAAAGAGGAGGATTCAATCTGACTAAGTGGGTAAGTAACAGTTGGAGGGTGCTGCAGGCTGTCCCAGAGGAACACAGAGCTAAGGACTTAAATGAACTGGCTCTGCACACCCTAAAAGACCAGGTAGCCAATCAGAGCATGGTCAGTCAGGAGCAGGTGGATGACATCCTGCAGGAGAATGATGCTCTGAGGACTAACCTAGCTGCTCTAGAACAGATCCAGATGGTGAAGACGCAGGAGATGAATCTGTTGCGCGAACAGCAGGAGGCGCTGATGGCCAAACTGCAGCAGACACGAACCGAACAGGAGAGTCTGTTGGCCCAGAGAGACAACCTGGAATCCCAGGTGCAGGAGTCTAATTTTGCCAACAGGAAGTTGTTGGAGCAGTTAACAGAAGGACATGAGAAGGAAAAACTGTTGAGAGAGTTGGATGAAGCCAAGAAGATGGCAGAGAAGAGGAAGTCCATGTTGGATGATATGGCTATGCAGCTGAACCAGGAGAAGTCCGACCACAAGGAGGTGCTGTCTGACCTCAAACTGCACCATGAGAAGGAGGTTCTGGTGGTGAGGGCTCGATATGAGAAGGAGTTCAGAGGACTCCATGAAGACAAGAATCGCTCTGAGGAGATCCAACAGCAACTCCGAGATGAAAAGGCTCGGATCAAAGAGCTGGAGGGTCTACAGCAGCAAGTGGAAGAGCTGCAGACTCAGGTCCAGTCCATGGAGGGAACCAAAGGATGGTTTGAGAGATGACTGAAGGAGGCTGAGGAGAACATAGAGAAGAAAACTCTTGAACATCAGGAGGAGATCGATCGGCTGCAGAAGGAACACACACTTCAGTTGAAGGGCAAACCTGCATTACCACCTGGGTTGTTTGACAAAGGAGATCTGTACACCAAACGGAGATGGAGGCAGGTACAATACATCTCAGATCTGTCTTGGAAAAGGTGGGTTCGAGAGTACCTTCCCTTGCTGCAAGAATGGCAAAAATGGAACAGAGAAAAAAGAAGTCTTGTACCTGGGGACTTTGACATAGACATGGATTCGACTGCCCCTCGATGCTCTTGGTTACTTGGACGAGTGTTTGAAACCTTTCCTGACAAACATGGGTTCGTACGGTCTGTTTGTCTTCAGACGAAGTCTAGTGATGTGGAAAGACCAGTCACCAAGCTCTGTTTATTAAATGCAGCTGAAGATGTCTGACGATACTGTCATAACAGCATTGTTTATGTTAATGGCTCTTGTTTGTGTTTTTTTTTTTGTGAATTGTTAACTCTGCTTGTTGTTAACAATTAGGGGTCGGAGTGTAAGAGCCATATTCATAAAGTTCAGAGTCACACATTGTTCTTGTCACATGGGGTGTATTTACTGTGTTGGGTCACTGTGTGTCGCTGTCCTGTTGCCAAGAGCACAGGTATTTAGGCAGGTCACTTCACCTGGTCGTTGTGTGTTTTGACCCTGGAAGGGCTTATGGTTTTTGACCGCTATGGCGGCTAGAAGATAATGGAATGAGTTGCTGTTTCGGTAATGAAAAGTCAGGATTATGTATTCGTTGTGGACAAGAAAATAAATCATTTGTTTTTTAATATGCATCACAACTGAGACAAGCCTGAAGACTCTTCATTAAAACAACGGACATATGGTGAGATTTCATTAGTGCGTCAGCCAGGTCATTCCTGGGAGTCAAGCACCACAGTAGCAGTGTGTCAGAACACGCTACTACAATACCTACAAACTGTTCTTGATCAAGTCATGATAATTTTATAATAGTGAGCAAATACTACGGACAAATTTTTTGGTAAACTAAATAGAATAGTCTGACATGTCACTGTTTCTAAAACAGGGCCTTTTTCTGGACTACTTTAAAAAAAAAAAAAGAGGGGGGGCAAAAATTGAGAGTATACCCTCTTCTCCAGGGACCACTACACCATTGGCTGTTCTCTATTTTTTGTTTTCTTATAGTGGATAATTTTTTGGGCTAGTGGATAATTTTTAGGGCTGTTGCACCTTTGGGCCACCATAATTAACACCTATGCCCTGCCAGTAATCCGATACCCTGCTGGCATAATATTGTGGCCACTAGAAGAGATACAAGCCACTAATATCAAGACAAGGAAGCTCCTTACAATGCATGGAGGGTTTCACCCTAAGTACAGCATCCTGAGGCTGTACACAAAGTGACAAAGTGAAAGGAGGGGGGCTGAGGACTAGTAAGTATCAGAGCAACTGTCCAGGAGGAAACGGCAAACCTCCAGGAATGTATCAAGAAAATGGCCCCTAATGACCAACTGCTAAGTGAATGCCTTGGGCAACAAAAGCTCAGTAAGGACGAGGAGCCCGAGGGGCTATCATGGAAAGACAAGCCCTTGCATGGCGTATCACCAGCAAATTGAGGAAGTGGCTGATATCAAGAAAACATACCAGTGGCTGGAAAAGGCTGGACTGAAAGACAGCACAGAGGCACTACTCATGGCTGCACAAGAACAGGCCCTGAACACCAGAGCAATAGAGGCCAGGGTCTACCACACCAGACAAGACCCCCAGATGTAGGCTGTGTAGAGAACCCCCTGAGACAGTTCAGCACATCACAGCAAGGTGTAAGATGCTGGCAGGCAAGGCATACATGGAGCAGCATAACCAGGTAGCGGGCATTGTGTACAGGAACATCTGTACCGAGTATGGACTGGAGGTCCCAGGGTCCAGATGGGAGACACCCCCGAAGGTGATGGGGAACAAGCCGGCAAAGATCCTGTGGGACTTCTGAGATTCAGACTGACAAGATGGTGATGGCCAATCAGCCTGAGATAGTGGTGGTGGATAAACATCAGAAGACAGTGGTTGTGACAGATGTAGCAATCCCAAGTGATAGCAACATCAGAAAGAAAGAACATGAGAAGCTCAAGAAATATCAAGGGCCAAAACAGGAGATAGAGAAAATGTGGAGTGTGAAGGCAACAGTGGTACCAGTAGTGATTGGGGCACTAGGAGCAGTGACCCCCAAGCTGAGAGGATGGCTCCAGCAGATACCAGGAACAACATCAGAGATCTCTGTCCAAAAGAGCGCAGTCCTAGGAACATGTATGTGTGTGTGTGTGTGTGTGTGTGTGTGTGTACACACACACATATATATATATATATATATATATATATATATATATATACACACACACACTCTCACTCTACTGTTCAAAAGTTTTAGAACACCCCAATTTTTCCAGTTTTGTATTGAAATTCAAGCAGTTGAAGTCCAATGAACAGCTTGAAATGGTACAAAGGTAAGCGGTGAACTACGGAGCCCGGGAAGGGACATGAAGAAAAAAAAGTTTATTGCGTTATAATGCAATAGTTCAAAAGTATTGCGTTATAATGCAATAGTTTTTGTGTTATAATGCAAAAGTATTGCATTATAATGCAATAGTTTTTGCGTTATAACGCAACAGTATTGCGTTTAAACGCAAAAATATTGCGTTATAACGCAATAGTTTTTGCATTGGGATCTGCATTCTGGATCTGACTGTGCAGGTCAGACACACCACCCTGCAGTCCTGTGCCCTATGCATGTGTAGTTCAGAAGACCGTAAGTCTTTCATAATTTGTCCGATCGAAAAAATTCCAACAGTTTCTGAAACCTGAGACGCTGTGCTTTATGAACATTCTCGGGTCAATGCAAAAATTTCCCGGGCACCCGTTCTAGAAGCCGCAAAATAAGCCATTCTGTGGCTGGGAATGCACACAGCAGACCGGATTCACGGGGTGGAGAACCGGAGTGCGTAACGGAGTGGATAATGGATTAGATCTAGTGTTGGAAAATGTAGTCAAGACGGACATCCCAAGTTCCAAGACCACCCTGGAGGTTTACGGATGGATTTGTGACCGAAGGAGCGACTGATAGAGCAACATGTGAAGAAGAAAGGTAAAGTTCACCCAGTTCCATTTCCTAGTGGACTTTCTACATAACTGAAGCACTCTCTGCTTTGTTCTATGGAGTTTTTACTTGTTTTACTTTATTGTATGTGTAAATTGACACTTATACTGCATGGTGGTTTTATAGAATGAAGTACGAACCATGTAGAATATGTGTTAGTTTGTAGTATGTTGTACTTTCTGTGCGTAAAAGTGTGCATGACGCTCTATGAAATAAGAGTGCATACGCTGATGTTTGGTGACTTTTTTCTTCAGTTGTACAATTTTACCTTGTCTTGTTTGTGTAATACATTGTTCTATGTGTGTTATTTTTCCATGTGTCCACCAGAAGTCACATTCAAGGATGAAGAGGGAGAAGCCACGGTGATGCGCAAAGGCTCTGGTGATGCGAGCAGATACTGAAGACTGTCCACACACAGATGCAGAACGGAGGCAGAGCCTGATGATGATCACTCCAAATCCCACAGACATTCAACACATCCACAGGAGGACAGACTTTTGGTGTGAAGAGACTATTTTCTATATGCAAACTCTGCCATAGGAGCACTGCCTGGATGTGTGAGACCTGTGAACTGTTAGAACTGTTTCTGCAGAACCACGAACATGAAGGCACTCTGCAGACACAGAACGGACAAATGCCCTGTTTGTGGGGGGTAAAACACCTGTAGAGTTTGCATTTTTACCCTGTTTTTGCGCAATAAAAGGCAAATACTCACACAGTTTGTTGTAAATACTTTTTATACTTTTCAAAGTTCATATTTAACATTCAAATCTTGTATCCATATGTAATTTCAGTGTTTTTCTCTGCTAAAACTAAAAAAAAAAAAAATTCAGTTTTTATGTTTTTCATCATTTTAAACTGTTATTACAGTATTAAAACAAATAGTGAATTATAAATGACTGCTATATTGAACGTTCGAAGTGTTTTGCAAAAATTGACAAAAGGACTCGAAGCATATTTTCTGACCTTTTTATGGTCAAAATAAGAAAACAAGTTCAGGTAGACCATTTTAGGCTCAGGAGTATAAAGGATTTGAATACAATGCGCACATCCTCCTGTCTCATGTGCAGACCATTCACACTTAGCGCACATCCACCTGTATCCATGAAGCTGCCCACAAACGTGAAGCTGGGCAAATATGAATTTCATTCAGAAACCATTGGAATTTTTCTGATCGGACAAATAATGAAAGAGTTACGGTCATACTACACAGGACAGGGGGGCGTGTCAGACCTGACACGGTCGGACCCAAACTGGACCACAATGTATTATGTACAGACCTCAAGCAAGAGAGAGCATATATGATTGCATTATAACGCAAAACTATTGAGTCATAACGCAATACTTTTTGCATTATAACACAATAGTTTTTGCGTTAAAACGCAATACTTTTGCGTTACAACGCAATAATTTTTATTTTTTGCATGTCCCTTCCCAGGCTCCGTAGTGAATTGCCAGAGGTTAAAAAAAAAAGAAGGTAAGGTTAAATAAAACTGAAAAATAATGTAGATTTCAGAATTATACACAGAGGCGAACAAGAAATGGGTTAACAAGTTAAAGCAGTTCTGCAGCAATGGAGGTTGATCAAGCCTCGAAAGTTGGTGCTACCAATTCCTACAGGTGTCCCAACATTCCTTAATTACTTACAACCCCCTCTGTTTGCATAAAAGTAGTGTTGGAACACACTTTGGTACCATAGCATTGTGAGCATTTTTTGAACAGTATTGTACTGCAGAAAGTAGTGTGTTACTATAAAAATGGTGAGGAAAAGGCAAATAACAATAGAAGAGAGACAGACCATCATAACACTGAAAAATGTAGGTCTTTCCTACAGAGAAATTGCCAAGAAAGTCAAGATGTCAGTAAGTCCAGTTTCCTTCACCATCCAAAGGCACTCAGAAACTGGGGGAAATGCTGACAGGAAGAGGTCTGGCAGACCCAAAGCCACAACAGAATCAGAAGACAAGTTTCTGAGAGTCAACAGCTTGCGTGATAGGTGACTCACAGGACAACAGCTTCAAGCACAGCTCAGTAGTGGTCGTAGTAAGCAAGTCTCAGTTTCAACTGTGAAGAGAAGACTTCCAGTTGCAGGTTTGATGGGTCGAGTTGCAGCAAGAAAGCCATTGCTGAGACTTCAGAATAAGAAAAAGAGGCTTGGCTGAGCCATGAAACACTGCCAGTGGACTACTGAAGACTGGAAGAAGATGTTATGGACTGATCAAACCTGCAACTGGAAGTCTTTTCTGTTGAAGACTCTCTGTTCATATATATATATATATATATATATATATATATATATATATATATATATATATATATATATATATATATATATATATACACACACACACACAGATATATTAACATTGTCTGGATTCAGGCTCACACTGACTTCACACACAGTTCTTTGTATCTTTTTTTTTTTTTTTTTTTTTTTTTTTTACATTGAACCAGTGCGTTAGTTTCCTGAATTTGTTGTAATTTCCATGTCAGTTGAGACGTTGGTGTGGACTGTGATGAAGCCACTCCTGTTGTCCACATTATACAGTTCTTCAGTAATGAGCTTTTTCCTGACAATGACAACTGTTTCCTTCCTGTCCCGTCTAATTCTACCATCTAAATATTTATGGCCATGTGTCATTAGTAGAACTACGGCTTTAATGCTCCATTCTCACAATGGTACAAATGTGATCAGTCCACTTAATCACTCCCCTGTTTGACTGAAGTACTTTATTCTCATTGTAAAAAACAGATAAAATCATTTGTGAAATAGAATGTTTCACAGAGGGAAGTAGAACATTAGGAGTGTTTTCAACACCATTAGTGTAGATGGAATGGAGACCAAGGATTCCATCAGTTTATATTGTGATGTTTTACTGAGATGTGTGTGTGTGTGTGTGTGTGTGTGTGTGTACCTGTATATATCCATTACATGTTGTACATATTTTTTTCAGCTGTAGTATAGAGTTGGCTTTTTGTATATTTATGTATTTCTTTGTAGTTTTATATATTGTCAATATTCTTAGGTATAATTTTGTAATATTTTTATACAGGCTCTTTGCACTTTAAATGTTTTTGCTGCTTAAAAGAAACAGAGCTGCTAAACTGATTTTCATTGTTCATGTAACAGTGACAATGATAACAACCATAAAATAATATGTAGATCCACGGCCGTTCTCGGATTCCGTAATTTGGAGCTGAGGGTAAAAACCAAACCAAACTGAACCGATTAGTTATTTATTGGTTTATTTTAGTTTTTATTTTCATTTTTCTTCAGAGTGTCTCTTTTGGGTCACTTTAATCAGTCCCCAAGTCTCCATAAAGGAGGATGGCTGGAATTGGAACATTAAAAAAATAGGACCAATGACCCTAGAGTCCTGTGGTCTTGATGCAGGAGATCAATCTCCCAATAGAAGTAAGTGGTACTTTCTCTGGGGGAGAAATTAACTAATTAAATGAAAGTCTATATATGACTTCAATAGTAATCAATAGTAACTATATTGGTATCTCTAAACATTTACATGTTATAAATGATCAAAATATGGACCATTATAAGTAAAGGCACATTTCTACAAATTCGAAAATAAAAAGTTCTCAAAACTGGGAACAACCTTTATAGACTTTATTCCAAAGAAGCTACATTTGGCATTTGAAATGAATCCAACCAGTAGAGAAGAAAATGTTTGAAGAAATTTGTAATGAAAATGGCAAAGACGACAAAGGTGCTGCTGGACACAGCGCCTTCACAACAGCTCATGGCCTATCGGTGGTGAGATAAAAACAAGAACTGACAGAGTATAGTTCATTTGTAGTTTTAACATATTTATAGTTATATATATTTCTGTCAAAAGAGTCAAACCATAGTCTATGCGAGAAGAAGAAGATAATATTAGAATAAATGATGATAAATCACTTAGGAAAAGTTAGAGGGAAGCATGAATTTGGGAACAGCCACCAAAGTAGCACTGGGCCTTTATATGTTAATGTTAGGTTTTCCTTTCATTTTCTGCCCATCTTTTTCTATACATGTACTAGGTGACATTACATGTATGTGCAGTGTGTTGAAATATTAATTTGTTGTTTTTCTGAATATGACTTTTGAGTCACAGTAAGAGATCCTTGATAATTCCTTGGAATCAGTGTGAAGCTGTTCCAATAAGCTACGTCACACAGATATTACGTGTGACTGCAAGTTCTTTAGAAAAGGGTATGGTACATCGTAAGTGTAAAAACACCCCAGCAGTTGGAATGTACCAGGCCATTCCAGTCGTCTATTAATGCAGGTTTTCAGCACCATCCCACACATTCCAACTCCATTTACCCGCTTTGTTTATTTTAAAACAGACACGAAGCATTTTTATCAGGAATAATAGGTTCGCCTTAGTGTTGCAGGAAAACTTTGAGCTGCCTCGAGACAGATAAAATATGAATCTGTATAAACTGTCCTCTGGGTCAAGGCAGACAGGGAGGTTTTCTTCTTGTAATACAATAATTTCATCATTCACTTTTCCAGGTACTTCTCAATTAACTTGTTTGTTTAAGTCTTAATAGTGTTATCAGTTATCAGTGATATGTGTATTGTATGTTAAAGTGACAAACATATTTCAGAAATTTACATCTAATATGGTTTGGGGAAAAAACTAATTGTTTTACTCAAATTATTGTTGATGTATGTCTTTAAACACATGCATATATCATTATGTATACATGGGCCATTTTTTAAATGACATAGTACTATAAAAACTACTTTTATTTACAATAAATTGCAAAAACAATGATTTGTCAAAATTAAAATATGACATTAAATGAATATTATGATATTATATCCCACTTTATGGCACAGTAAATACTATATATTAATGAGATAAGAGATGTTCAAGTCAGTTATTTATGTTTCTATAGTTATTGAAAATGATACTAATTCATTCACTCACTATTTATTCAACTTCTGCTTCTGCCTTTGAGACAAAACTTATTACCATTATTATTATTAGCTGTTCATTTATCTTTACCTGCTTCAAACAGAGTTACTTACCCTCCTGACCACCATCACTGTCATTCTTTTACTGATCTGAAATAGTGACAGGGAACAAGGAACAACAGACAACGGCAGGGAACAAATATTTCACTTAAATAAGGACGCATGTGTTCTGTTCTTCTGACATTTTAATAAAGAACAAGAACATTTTCTTCTATAGCTTGACCTGGACATGAATTCAGTACTATATAACCTGTGGTCGAGAAGGTAAACAGATAGCTCAAGATTCCCACAGTTCTCCTTCACAAATATAACATAGTCATGATGAGCAGCCACAAAAAAAAAAAAAAAAAAATGCTATCAGCTTTAACTTGTATAGGCCTGAAATGATTAATCGATTCTAATTGATTTGAAAAATTATTACATTGCAAACCATTTACTTCGACTGTTTAACTAATTATTTGACTGTTTGCTTATTTTCATTGTGTTTTTTATCAATTCATCAAATTCTGTAAAGCCCTGTGAGGTGACCTTGTTGTAATATTGGACTCTACAAATAAAATTGAATTGAATTTTTGCCGAATCAAAACTTTGTTTCCTTAATTGTGCAACTGCTAAACATTAGTTCCACTGTTGTTTCATACGGACGCTTATTGTGACACACATGATGCCAGGATCAACACACAGTTGTACGTTAGTTCTGTTTTCAGTTGTTAATAACTTGGATCCAAACATGTTGCAGACTGCAGTGCAGTAGTGTTTGAAGATGTCCATGGACTTGTTTGTTGTTGTTTATATAGATATTTTCACCCCGCCCCACAAAGGGGAGGCAAGGGGTTTTGTTTTTGGTTCGGTTTGTTTCTTTGATTGTTAACACTTTAGCAGCAAAACTAATGGTTTAAATTCATCCCAAATTGAGTTTATAGATTGCCAGTGACCCAGAATAGATGTGATTACATTTTGGGAAAAATAGCTCAAAGTTCAAATTTTTTTTAATGAATTTTTAAAATCCCCCCACCCCACCCCATTTACTTAAAATGGCTGAAATAATTCTATGCTGTTTATGTCTATGCTGACATCAGCACACACACAGACATGATGACATCAGTTGGACTGATGCCAAAATAAGCCAACATACATGTGAGGGGCGGGGTTTGTTGTGCTTGGCATCACTTATATATACTTTCATTCTGTTGTTAGTGTTTTTTCTATCTCAATATTTTTTATATCATTTTACTGTAATACTTTTTGTGGTTGTTGTTTCAGCTGGTTGTGGAATAAATGACAAGTTCTTTGCCATTTTCATACATGTCTGTTTCGTATTTTTAATATTTTTCTCCTGTTTAAATAATCCTTTAATCAAATTGAATCAAAGAAAATAGTCGATAGATGAAATGATTACAGAATAATCCATCTGCAGCTCAGCATAAATTTGACAAAAATGGTAATGACTTCATCCAATAATGAATCATAGAGATACAATATTACAGAATACAAAAAAGTCCAAATATCAAATATCTGTTGGTCATGTTAGTCAGCATGGATAAACAAATTTCAGCCTAATAATGTGGGACGGTTTTGTCCATTGTTAAGTTTAACCTTGATTTGAGTGTGATTTGACTGAATTTAACACCATTCTGCTTTTTCACACATTAGTGTTTTGTACAAGTTTAAGTTAAGAACATTTATGTAGGCAGAAGGTGCAGAAAACCCAAGATGTACAGTAATGTCCTTGTATGAGGACACAGGGTTTTGTGAGAATTAAAATGAAATAAGTAAATCCTCCACTAGAGGTAGACATACGACAATTTTATCCCGACGGGACTTTGGTTTTGGTGAGACACTGAACACAGAAGACAAACGAGGACAAGGATACAGAGAAAAACATGTAAAAAGTAGAACAATACTGTGAGTTGAAAGTTTTGTGCACTGGTTTAGATTATTTCATGTTTAATCCATGATGACCAAAGTACAACTATTACTTTTATTTTACGCATTTCTACTACATACATCTATTTACATTATTATGTAATAATAATCATAAAAAGGAACTAAAACTTTTTAACCCATAAAGACTCAAACACCCACCACCAACTTAAAGCATCTACCGATGTAAATGTTTAATACCTGTTGATCCACTAATCCAATCAATACATGTAAATATTTAGTGTAAAATGCAGTTTGTCATCTTTTCATGGTCATCAGTTATGACCCATTTGGACGTTCAGAGGCTCCGTAGTGAACGTGTTGTTGAGTACCAGTAAAACCCATGGAGTTTGATTGATGACGGTGAATGGGAACATTTGTTTTTATGTTTAGTTAATGATAGACTATATTTTGTAGAAAAAGTAACCTTTTCCTTTTTTTTTTAATTTGATCTAATAACCTTTGAATTTACTCTGAGCTTTAATGAGCATCTACATGAAGAGTAAATTAACCCTTGAAGACCCACAACATTTTTGCCACAACTTCCAAATGATAGTAATTTCTTTCCCAAGTGATTTAATACCATTTCTTAAAATATCCTCTGCATTTTGCATTTTTTTCAGTGAAAATCAGGTATTTTCCTATATTTAATTAACTGATCATGTAAATGTTCATTAAAGCTCAGAGTAATGTCAAAGGTTATTATATCAAAACAAGGAAAACCGAAGAAAAAGGGGGGTCTTTCAACAAAATACATCATTAACTGAACAAAACACATATGTCTGCAACCACTCATTTGTCAAATTACTGATGAAGTTATCAGACACCTTAGACCAGTAGATGCTTTTAGTCGGTGGTGGATGTTTGGGTTTTTAAGGGTTAAATGTACTTGATTTTCACTGAAACATCCAAAATACACAGTGGGATATTATAATAGGCTAAGTGGTGATAAATCACGTCATCAGGGAAAGACCAAACAGAAATCATTTGGAAGTTGTGACAAAAACAGTTGTTGGACTTTAAGGTTTCATGGCCAACTTTTCTCTGTTCTGATTTCATACAAAACACTTAAAAAATATTGTTCAAGCGCAACTTTTCCATGTGTAAGTCGGATAAAGGCGGTCCACGGGACTCCCTGAAAAACCCCGTGGGTTCAGACTCATTCACTTCTTGGAGAGGGGAGGAGTTTGCCAGAAACAGAGAAGGGTCACAACAAAACGTGCGCCCCCGACTGTAGACCCCGTGTGTCCGCCCTGCTCAGTGCCGTCCTGGATGTCTCACTGACCTGGGTTCAGTGTAAATGGACTTGTGGATCCGCCGGGTCTGTTCTGGTCGTGACTGAGTGAGTGTGCGTCCTGATCTCCGCAGTCGCTCCTGACAGTCCGAACCCGCGGAGAGGATGGATGGACCCCTCTCCCCGGCTGCCGTCTTGTCTCTAGTCCTGCTGACTGTCCTGTCCTCTTCATCCTCATCCTCATCCTCTCTTGAGCCCTTCGACCTTTTATATGACAATGCAGTCCAGGCCTTTTACAGCAGCGACTACCCCAACGTGGTGCGCTACATGGAGGGCGCGCTCCGCAGTTACGCGGAGCTCCGGCGCACCAAGGTCCGGTGCCGGCTGAGATGCCAGGACCAGCATCCGTTTGATGACACCTTCTCGGACCTGCGTTTCTTCGACGTGGTTCTCCGGAGAGCCGCTTGTATGAACACATGCATCGAGGACAAACTGGGTGCGCAATCCATGCACAAAGTCAGCGAGGATGTGGTGCAAGACTTCAACAGGCGGATCCCCTACAACTATTTACAGCTGGCTTATCAGAAGGTATGGGCTCAATTAGCATGTGAATGCCGGTAAACTGGGCTTGAATGGCCGCTATTGTTGTCTGCCTCGCTGGGGAACACGTCCCACTGTGGCGCTCCGCGTTACCTACTGCATTCTTCAGCCGCTCCTCGCGCCGCTGCTCCGGCAACGTGATGCGGAAATGATGAGTGATGAGAGTTCAAAGTTGTACACATGTACAGAACAGCTGCTCCTGTTGGAGGTTCAGTCTGAGCTGTCAAGTAGAGCTGCAGCTGTCGATAATGTTTGTAATCAGTTTTTCTATCGATTATTTTCTTCATCAAACAATCATTTGAATGGGTGAAAAAAATGTGAAACAAACAACTTGTCCTTTATTCACAGTCCAGAACCAGATGAAACAATAACCACAAAAAGTATAAAAGTAAAATGATATATAAAAAATATCATATAGCAATAACAACAACAGTATAAAAGGAGAGATATAAACAACAACAAACAAGTCCAATGACATCTACAAACAATTATGTGCACTGCAGTCTTCAACACATTTGGATCCAACTTACTAACAACTGATCATGGAACAAACATACAACTAAAATAAAGAGAAATATTTGTAGTAGCCTACTGCAGCTTTAATTCATGCAAGTTTCAAAGTTGGTACAAGAACAGGTAACTTGTTGCTGTACAGGCACCACCACCTTAAGCTGCTGCTGTATATTGTGTAATAGTGTACATATTCATATGTTGATTTTATTCTATTCTATTTTGCTCTTTACTGATTTATTTACTATTTTGTTCGATTACTACTGCATAATCTGGGTAACTGTTTTGTTCTGACAATGTCATGGTTGAAAGAGTCTGAGTCTGAGAAAGCAGACAAAATAGGGTAGAAGTGTCGCATTGACAGTGTGTGTTTTTGTGTGACAGCATCACCCCTCAGCTGCCTATATACCTCAGACTGGGGTTATTTGTTGTACTTCCAGAACAGTGTATTTCCCATGAGGTCCATCTCTTGGCTGGGATGTTGTTTAGTGCTGGGCGTGGGAACAATCTAACTGATACAACAGGAGAGATGAGTGCAAAGACAAACTCAAGACTCAGTGTGCTTTATGCTTTCCCAGGGGCAAACTAAAGTCTGGTATCTGTCTTGCATTCTAAAATATTTGTGTTTGTTTCATCTGTTTAGTTTCAAAGCATCAACAAGCCCTGTTCAGTAGATATTTAATCTAGTTTGTCGAGTGCAAAGAGTTGAGAGACCTTTGCTGTGGCCTGACCTCACATCCATTCAACACATGCTTAAACACATTTACTGCACCAGTTTTGACCTACAGAACAAGCTGAGTTTACTGTAACAGGAATACGTGTCACATCCTCTGTGTGCAGGCTATTATTTCAGACTTCCGATACATGAAAGAGGCACAGCTTTAGGTTTATGAACTCTTCCGTCAGCGTGCAGCCATGTAGTAGGAAGTGTGATGACAGCGACAGTAACAAGGAAAGGTAAACTGTCTCCTGTTGGAGTCAACCTACCTTCAGGCACTGCAGCAACATCCACCCTGTTCCAGAATATTTAACTCTATGGCTGTGACTCATTTTTTGCATTTAGTGAAGTGGTGAGGCCCCTTCTGAGTGGAGTTTAGAGCTGAAACCATTAGTCGATAATTGACTTGAATCAATTTAAAAAAAATTCCACTAAAATTTTCTTGAATCGAAGTTTCTTTTTCCATAATTTCACTGCTAAACACTGGTTCCGCTCTTGTGCTCCACACGGACACTTATTGTGACACGTGTTGTTGGGTGATTTTTAATAAAACAATGATGTAGTTGCCGAGAGGCTAAGTGAGGGAAAAAAGAATCTTTACCTGCCGGGTGCGCTGCTAAACAGTAAAAACTGAGCTCCAGAGGAATGTTGTTCCACACATTTATTAAGGTTAAAAACAAGCAGTGAAATAATCCAATAGTATCTAAAAACATCCAAGACAGTATACTTTTTTGGCAGCAGTCAGCAAAGTAGGACCTTCCCCCCTCACCCCCTCAGTTCATTCATTCAACAGGTGAAAACAGCTGATTTTACTACTTCAGTGACATAGGTACCACCCTCACATGACTCTTCCCTGGATGTGACAAAAGGGATACTACCTGACTGATCGATCCTTGAAGAACCTAATTGAAGAAAACAATTGTTAATTAATCAGTTGCAAAAAAAACCAACTGGTGCCCGGCACAACAACGTGCCCCTCGCACGTATTGTAGCTTATTTTGGCATTGATCCAGCTGATGTCATCATGTCTATGCTTATGCTGATGTCAGCATAGGCATAGACCAGGGATTAAAGTTCTCCGTCACCACGACGGATTTCCGTCAAATGGAAAAATTGAGGGGGGAAAAAGTCATATTGAAGTAACTTCCCCACGTGTTTCTCGGAGTCCAGTCGGCACCGCGATCCTGTCCTGGGTCTGCTGTCCTGAATCTGCAGGTGTTTAACACAGGCACGCCACGCACAGGGGGCTGATAGGTTTAACAGTGATGATAATAAGATGACTTCTTTATTTTTATGTCGGGAGGAGAGATTGATGACTATTTCTCTTTGGAAGGAAACGCTGCTCATTCTGTGCCTCAGAAACACATGGACAAGTTCAGCTTCACCGACGTTCAGCCTCCAGATGCTAACTTTAGTTTAGTGCTAACAAGTAGCTTTCATTATGAAAGAACCACAGCGAAAAGGGAAGAAGACAGAACTGATCTACATGTACCTTCATGTTTGGGTTCATAGCTTATCTCCTCTTGCCGGTATATGACTAATGTGTGTGTGTTTGTGTGTATGTGCCCTTCCCGTGCGTGCGGCTGTGCGCGCCGCGGCCTTACGCGGTTACGCGCGCGACTGCATAAGTGCTTTATTTTGACCCATTTAGCATCTTATTTCTATCTGTGTGGTACAGTACGAAGATGACATTGAATGAATGAGTAACACCCTTGGTATTTGCAAAGCCACTGCATTTTAAATACCCTCAGAGAGTATATGTAACGGAATATAATTTCTGTTTCAGTTGACGTAATTTCTTCCAATCAAAAGAGAACACGATATTGGCTGGGGGGGGTGGGGGGGTGGACGCAGGTTTGACGACGTACAGATTATTTTGGCTAGCATATACGACATCATGGACACGTTTGTAGAGGAAGGTGCTGAAGTGGTAACTATTGAGAGATGCGTGAAAAATAGATGGAGGTGGGCGTGGCTTGATGAGGAGGGAGACGATGGAACTCCAATGAGATCATGGTGCAAAAAAATTAAGCAGCCTGGTGCGTGCATGTGTGTAGTTTGCCACAAGAAAATTCTGTATAGTTCCAATGGTAAAAAAGTCCTGATCCGCCATCAATCTGAGAAGCTGAAGATTAGTTGGTTAGGGTTACATTTACACAGACATTTTCCCCAAAATTCATGTGCTGTTGGAGTTATGTTTTAGGAGTTCCTAAATTGTTAAATAAAGTTTTTCGCTCATTTTTTGCAGTAAGGTTTTCTTTGTTATTTTCACTTGCTTCAAAGGTTTTCATACCCTTTAAAATTAACCAGAGAGCACCAAAATTGACCTGCAGCTTTAAAAATTTTCTGGAGGAGGACCCCCAGACCCCCCACCAATACCACTCGTGACATTTTTTCTGTCCATGTTACTAATCTTCTACACCTGTACACTCTCCCATTCAGTGTGTTTTACAGTATTGCCAAATTTGACTATATAAAATTGTACTCTATAGTAGTATTGTATTGCATCATTTTTAAAAGTGGCCAATGATTTTGACCAGAAGAAAATTTTTAGTCAGATGAAAAATTTTTGCTTTAATCCCTGGCATAGACAGCATAGACAAATTCTGGCCAGTATAAGTAAATGACTAAAGATTTTAGAAATTCATATTAAAAGTTTGAACTTTGACCAACTTTTCCCAAAATGTAATCTGGGTTACTGGCAATCTATAAACCCAATTTGGGATGAATCCAACCAATAATTTTGCTGCTAAAGTGTCAACAAACAAACAAAGAAACAAACTGAACCAAACACAATACCCCTTGCCTCCCTTTCGGGGGGGCGGGGTAAAACAAAAAAAAAAAAAAAGAAAGATAGCAGCAGCTCTAGTGGACTTTACATGCTCTGGGTCTCCCTTGGTCCTCTGGCTTCCCACTGTCCAAAGACATGGGTTAAGACAACAGGCTAACTAATGAACATAAATCATCCATAGGTGTGAATGTGAGAGTGAATGGTTGGTAGCAGGGCATGAATTGAAAAGTTGGTTTGTCGATGCGTCAACGTCTGTGGCACAAGTCAACGTTACTTTGGAGGAGTCGACTAGTCGTGTGTTATTCTCTCTCTCCCTTCCATCACCCGACAGCGTGCAAGCCGTCATTCAGCACATGTCGATACTCTCATCTTTATACATGAAAACATGGAGCACAGTGAGCACAGTGCGCAGTGAGCGGTAGTGATGCGCAGATCAGCGGACCTGGGTCGGGTTGGTGCGGGTCCAAAAAATGTCACTTTGTTTGTGGGGCGGGTCAAAAAATTCCACAAAGTGGATTCAAAACAAAACAAAACAAAAAAATACACCCGCACATCACTAGCGCAAGGCCAAGACTGAAGGAAGAAGATGACTCAGTAGGATTATTAAACTGACTGTGATCTAGAAAAACTCTGGTCTCAGTAATGTTCTGTGAACCACGCAAGCACCACCGATATTGAATAATAATTTGGGCCGCCAGTGTGTTTGGATTATTCTGTTCATTTATTTCATGAAGACAGTGCGCTCTTTTCTCTAACATGCTGTGTGTCTTTCTGCCACCGTCTGAACCTTTTCCCACTTTATGTTGTTCAGTTAAATTTAAAAGAAAATTCAAGGTGTTAACCTATGTTTTGTTTTGGTTAAATGTCTGAGAGGGACTGTTGATGCTTGTGTCTTCCCAGTATTTTATTCTGCTCTTTACTGTACATTGTTAATGTTCCAGTAAACGTTAGTACAAGTTGCTCATTGTTGAACGGCTGTGTGTCTGTGTTGTTCCTCCGCTGTCAATGTGATGACGTCATCATACAACAAGTCGACTCGACTTCGACTTTATTGACAAAGAAGTAGATCTGAAAAAATCTGGAGCCATTAATGCCCTAGTTGGTAGTATGTATAATGTCAGCGATGAACTGCTGTCATGTCCCAAGTGTACGCTGTTGTGGTTGGGAGGGGCTCCAGCTCTGGGCACTTTCAAAAAGTGAATGAAGGAACCTTTTACGTTTCAGTTTTCATCATTGTATGTATTGGATGATATTTTAGCCTCATTGGGTGTCCTCTGAGAGTCCAGCTGAGGATGCTGTCACCATGAACCACAGACCCAGTCACATTCAGGATGCCGTCAACGCCAGCTTCGTTCCAAATGCCTGGGTGATGACACACAGCTTCCAGTGCTTAGAAGTGGGTGGAAGTTAATCTGCCCTGTTACTGTCTGTGGGCAAATGGTTTCTCCATTTTTTCTGAATCAGCAGAGAAAGACTAAGAGCTGAGGTATAAAAGTGCACACTCCTGTCTAGACATGAGGCACTGTCTTACACACAGATCCCCAAGCAGCTGTAAAAATATCACTGCCCTTTGTTACCAAGACGTATGAAATATCTAACATCTGTTTTGAAAAGAGTAGCACTTTGTGTTTGTCATAACTGAGGTTCATGAATGTTTTAGCAGATCTGTATTTTGGCTCCTGGTGTGGTGACATCTTTATGAACGTGGAGGCTGAGGTTCTGATGTTGATGTGAGTTAAGGTGAGGCAGTGTTGGATGGTTCCTATTGGCCACGGCGACTGGTGCATATGTTCACACATGTACATCTTAATCTTGTGTGATGTATATGTGTGCAGTCACCCTCATGTGTGTTGGTATGGGGGTACTCGGTGGTGTTTATGAAAATAAATAACATTCCTGCAGTATTTAACATTCCAGCGTCACGCACCCTCCTCCTGACAGCCTTTGGTATAATGCATCCATTGGGCCTTTTAGAGGAGTCTCCACAGTCACCAACTGTTTTGCTGCTGCCTATGTCCCCACTTCGCCCATCATTTAACCTGGCAAATATTTTATTTTCCTGTTGTGGTTTGTTTGCTTTCTAAAAAAAGAGACACGCCACCTTTTGCAGGAATTAAAGGGAGACTTTTGTAGCTGCTGCTGGCCACAGCTCCAGCTCCCCTCGCCCAAATGCAGGATGATCAAAGATCCTGAAGTACCCCCGGGGGCAGGGAGCTCCACAGCCTCTGATCCAGCCGCCGTATCCTTAATGTCAGAAGTCTCACAGGGTGACTTTTCCAAGAATCGGCCAGGGAAGTAGTGCTCACTAGTCTCAGTCTTATTCCCAAACAGTCTTTAAATTAATCAGTGTTTATTTTCATTACAAGACTCTCCAGGTACAAATTTGATGTTGGCACTACTGTTTGAGGGGCAAACACAGCAACTTGCAATTTTTGGATTTTATTTTTGTTTTCCATTCCTGATTTTGAGTTCATAAACACAATTTTGTGACAAATACTGGAATCATTTTTTAGATTGTACAGGGACAGGAAATGCTTGTCAGGATGAGTGTGTTAGGATTTTTCGTGTTCGTTGATTGGAAGCTCCATAGACGAGTTCAGGATGCACTTGGTCTCAGTTTAAGAATTTATTCTGATCATATGTGAAATATAAAAGCCAGCGCTGGTCTCTCTGGATAAGAGCTCCTCGCAGGAACTCCAGTCAAAGAGTCCCGAATTCCGAGTCCGACGGACAATTATCTTCTTGGATGACTCCACCCCAAAGAATAGGTTGGACTTTTTGCAACAGCATCTGACTCCGTCTTCTGATTGGGCCTCACCTACTGACCTGGCTTGCCAACCGTCATTCCACGTCTTGTTACTGGGATGTGCTACGCAAAGTGTCATGACTGTTGTTTTAGATGTGTATCTATTGGAATGCAAGGTCTTAGTTTCTGTAGCCACAACATCTCCTTCTGTGAGCAGAACTGACCCTGAATCTTATCAGTACTGGCACCCATGAGTTTACTGGGAGGCAGGCTTCATCAGTAGAGAAATACATGAGGTTACTGTGACATTTTAGAGCAGCTAAGAGCAATACTGTAATTATTCTTCAAGTGGAAATTGATTATTTCAAAAATAGGATTGTTTTTGCAGATGAAAATCAGTTAAAAATAATATGCCTTCTTATTCCCCTTTCGGGAACTTATAGTATCTGCATCTCATTGTACTTTGTTTGAAATGTACTTGTTTTTGAAAAACCCCAATAAAAGAAGTTGGAAAAAAAAAGATAAGGCTGAAGTTTTCTGTATGGCAGAATCATTGGTTTTTAACATTGTCAAGCTGGGCCTTGACAAAACAAACACGGGAGGATGCAAACAAATACAATTTATTAGTCAAATTGTGTACAAATAAGATTAACCAAACTAATAGTAAGGTAAGTCCTGTATAGGTAATCTGTATTAGAGCTGGAGCTACTGATTTTTTTTAAATTTTTTTTTTGTCAGTTCAACTAAAATCAATTATTATTTGAATAGGTGAAAAAATAGTACAAATGTGAAAAAGACAGGTCTAAAAACAACAAACAACTTGTCCTTTATTCAAGAACTGTCAAGACGTGATGAAAGAATGGACCCAAATGCACGGTACTGAAGGGAGTATAACAGATTTATTAGCATAAAACTAATCATAAACATGTATAAACAAAACCCTGATGGTAAGAGCAGTCAGAATCCATGGTGAATCTATGGGCTGTGGAGTGAGTGACGAGGCAGAGGCAGCAGAGCAGAATATTCCAGCGCCGCACCTGAGCAGGGGAGCCACTTAAATAGGCTTAAATATATATAAAACAAGTCCAATGACATCTACAAACAATATGTGCACTGCAGTCTTCAATACATTTGGATCCAACTTACTAACTAACATGGAACTAACATTCAACTGAAAAAAATAAAGACTAATATTTGTACTAGACTAAGGTTTGTGCGAAAACTTCAAAGTTTAAAGGAGTAAGTGATGGTTCCAATGTAGAAGTCAACATATAGACATTTTCTGCCTTTTTGTCCTCATCTCTTATGAGCTTTGCTCCATGTTGTTTGTGTTAATGCTGGCGTCATGTGCGTCACAATGACATGAGGGTTAATAGGTCTAAAATATCATCAGATTTATGATCTGATTTGACCCAAATTGTGCTTCACCAAAATTTGGTGTTGATTAAGGTTGCAAAAGAATAATCAACTGGTCGATTAGATATAACAGTTTGTATAGTTGACTTTTTTTATGAGTTGACACATTCTTATCCAGTATTATTTTATTTGGAAGATTTACATTTTACTTAGTAAAGACATGGAACTAATGTAGATGAGCGCTGCATATGTTAAGTCTCAGGGTATTTAAAGTGTATTTATTTTTTTCTTGGGTGAAGGGCATTATGACTTAAAAATGTTAATTGGTTTCAGCTAAATTGTATAGTCCAAAAGTACAGGCCAAATGAGGTGAAGGTGCTCCAAAAGTCTCATCGAAGCTGCTTCTATCTGGGCTCAGACACTGATCATTTAAGGTCGGTCAGTCAGTCATCTACTGAACCACATTATCCTCCAGAGGGTCATGGGGGTGGAGCCTATCCCAGCTACCACTGGGCAAAGGCGAGTTCACCTTGGACATGGGCTGACTTATAGAGGTGAACAACCAATCACTCTCACAGTTTGACTCCAGATTTATGTCATTTAATCGCAGATCATTCCTCATCTCCCCATCACTGTTTCCTGATGTCCTTGTATGGTTCTCCTGTCAAGTAAAGCTGCCAAAATGCTCATAAAAATACTTGAGAAGATCCTCGAAACACTGACCTCTTGTTAAAATGTCATACACACAGTTATTTGCACCTTTTCTGTCTTTGAGGAGAATGAGAATACTGATCCAAGTAAACACTTTTATAATCCACTCCTCTCATGATACATTACAATCTCATATAACCAGAGCATAACAGGGTTTGTTTTTACAAACCTGCCGACAAGTATATCATATATGATAGTGATCCAGTTTATCTCAGATAAGTTTAGGAGCCCAGGACAGAAATTACGAGTAACTACGGTGGCTGGTGATGCTTCACAATGATCCTATTGATGTGTTCATCCTATGTGCTCAGTTTGACCCCACTTCTAGAGTCAAATTCACCAAATGCAGCCTCAGTGTCAATGAATGAAGTTCCATGCCACCAGTTTGGTTAGCAGTTGTCAAACATCACCTGACTATGATTTAATGCACACAGGTCAGTCTGAATTTGGGGTTAATTTTCTGTAATTGCCGTGATATAATGGAGAGCAGAGTAGCTCTCATATGAGTAGTTTCGTCTTGGGTATCAGGACGCATAACTTAATAACCTCCTCCTTCTCATTTTTGTTTTGAGAACTTCATGGTGTCTCCCAGCAAGACATCAGAAGGTGACTGTGGGTCAGGACGCTCTCTGAAACCTGCTGGTGTTGGGATCCTTTGTGTGGAATTTACTCTTTAAAGTCAGTCTCATTCATGATTCAGTTTTCCACTGATGATTTGATTACAACGCAGCAGGCAGTTTCTGGCTCAAGTTCAGTCTGTTCTCTGGTAACAGGACTGTTAGATGGAGTATGGTGCCTTGGTTATGTTTAGAGGTGAACAATACTCTGCAAAGGTTGTAGTCCACCTTTAGGTTTGTTGTTTTTGTAGGGTCCATGTCAAACATATTCGAAAAGGAGTGGGATGAAGTGCAACTTTACCTTACCTCATCTTTTTCTACTGGTCACAAGTCCCATAACAGTTCCACAAAATAACCCCAAAAATATTACACATATCAAAATTAAGGTCTGTCCACACCTCCACAAGATGCAAAATATTACACATATAAAAAATTTACTTTGCAAAAATATTATACATATCAAAAATAAACTCTGCCCAAGTCTATTTTCATGATATACATTGTATATCATAGTTCATTATTCACAATCATATAATACGCATTATATACATTGTATATTAATACATTCTACATTGTTATAACATGATAAAATTATTATGTATACATTGTATAATAATAATAATAATAATAATAATACAAATTACTATACAATATATATAATCATATAATATAATACATCCTGTTGTGATGATCTGTCCTTTTTACTTCACAGACATAAATTGGCAGACATAACCAGTCACAATAGTAAAGGATTCATTGTACAGGGCAATGTCTGTTTCAAGTTGTAGGATCCAACATCATCTGGAAGCACGAATCTTGGAACAGTTGAAAGGAGAATGAACACGTTTTTGGTTTTTACAGTGTTCAGGGAGGTGGATGTTTCAGTGCTAGAGGGGAATCACAGATGATGTTTTGTCATCTGCAGGTGAAGAGTGAAGCAGTTCAGACAGAAGGAGAACTTTGGATTGATTAAAGAAAGCAGAAACCTTGCCATCACTTAGAGGGAGAGGTTTGTCATTCACTGCCAAGGTGGATTTATTGTATTTTATATTTCCAAGAGTCATTTTATGGCTTTCCTTTGTGTATTAGAACTGGAAACCTGGAAGTAGTACATCACCTATGAAAAATGCTGGACCGAAAAGAAATAAATTGTGAAAGTCACTGAGGAGTTAAATTTACAGTTTGTACCTTATTAAGTTTCTTGATTCCTGGAAAGGAAGCTGTTACAAAATTTAGCATCTGTAGCTGACATAAGTGTTATTCCATACTTAAACATCCATCAGATCACCAGAGACCCACTGGAGGACTAGGGTTAAACTTATAACAGGAGGATATAACTCCAATGAACATGAAACACAAGTTCTCCTTCAGCTTAAGTCTGAAAGAGGATATCCATCCATCTGTCCGTCCGTCCGTCCATCCATCCACCCAGCCAGCCAGCCAGCCAGCCGTCCATCCATACATCCATCTGAACCGCTTCAGGTCCATTTATGGTCAACGTTAAATATGCATATGAAAAAGGACGGAGTGTTCTGCTGAGGAAATGGAGCAGTGCTTCTGGAAAGGAGTGATGTTGAGATTTGAAGTGAATCATTTCCATGGTAGAACTTTTTGAAAAGGGACTGTGTGAGTTGGCGAGAAACTACCAACATATTTATGACAACTAATCCTTCTCAATATCAACATCAGTATTACCTCCTGTGTCATCGTCATGTTTGTAATTATTGACTTTATTTTTCTGCTTTCAAAAGAACTATTCTTTCTGGTATTAGGCCAATATGTTAATTCAGAGCAGTGCCCTCTGGTGGACTGATTCATGAAACGCTCATGTCAATGCAATGGATGCTTACACTGTTTGAAATGGACCTACCTTTTTACATACATAAAGTGAGCATAAACAGGTCTTTAGTCCATGGTGTCCTTTAGCCCTGGACACCATGGATGTGTACAACATCTTCTAGTTTCTGTGATATTGGTCTTAGACTTGTTCTCTTATTAACCTAACCATAAGCAAGGGTTTAGGGGTCCATGAAACAGTGGGTGTAAAAAGACTATTGAGAGTTAATATTCAAAATATTCCACTACTGCAATTATGAATATACTCTATCCTGTTCATTGCACACACCTGCAGTGCCCACAGGTTGCTTTCCTAACATAGCATGCAGTGCTGTTCTTGCCCACAGGCAGCCAGACATTGTGGCACTTGGCTGTGCCAAAGGCCTGCTGCATGACTGCATTTAAGCAGATAATTCTCCACAGGAATGCAGGGGTACACTGTGGCGTAACACACCAATATTGTTCTTGCCCTGATTAATGATAAAATGGCTGCAGGAGAGGAGGAGGAGGAGGAGGAGGAGGAGGAGGCGGCTGCTGAAAACACTACAGCGGTTGGAGTGCAGCTGAGATGAGACAGCAGGTTGTGGAGGCGAGTTGACTTGGCTCAGAGGTGACTTTTTTTTTGTCTAGTGCTGCCATCAGAGAATGTGTATTTGAGTCCAACGAGAACAAAAAGCAGGAGCTGACCGATGTCAGGACGCATTTTGAGTCATGTTCCAAACACTCGTGTTTGATTAATTGTGATATTTATCACAGACTACAGTCTGACTACAATTTAACCCTTATTTATGGAGGAGCACATTATCCCTTATGACAAAGGGGATGATTTGGACCAAGAGTCAGTGTGTGGATCCAACCAGCTGGTGAATGGTCTATGTTCATGTCTTCAGTGACAGATGTACTGTACTTTCAGATTTCACCTTTTGGCACACAGGTCAGTTATTGAAATGGCAGACTCATTTTGTGTATGTATTTTCTGGTTGGGTATATTTATTCTAGGTGTTTTAATCATCAACGTGAACAAACACTCCTGGGTGTCTGAGTGCTGAAATTAGGCCTGGGGTGGAAAAAGCAGCTGCCTTTGCCAGGCATCTGTTCAGCCTCACTAGTGACTTGAGCTGTTGTTGGCTGCTTCTGGTGTGCACACAGAAAAACTCCAGCTCTGTCTGTCGTATTATCTTTTGTGTTCCGGTCGACACAATGCCTATGACTGTTTTTCTTCTCTTCTTACCCAGGAAAACACTTGCTTTGGGCAAATTACTGAACTTAGTGTTTGATGAATGTGTTGACTTTCTGAATAAAGTTAGGGCCTTTTAGAGGACATACAGTGGACAAATGAACTGTGTTAAACCATGTAACACTTTGGCAGAGAAATGGAGAAAACAAGCTTTTTATGGATTCACAGGTGACACAAAAGAGGTACCACAAATTTACCAAAAGCACCCTGACAGGTAGTGGACAAAGATCCATGCAAAACATTTTGGCAGCAGTTGTCAAATGTTTGCGATTCAAAGACCAATGTTTACTGACTAGCCTGGTGTTGTTCACTAATGAAATTAAAATCCAAATATTTGCTTATGACCTCAGCGGCTGCTTCAGGATCTGTTCTGAGTAGCTCAGTGTACTATGTCTAAATACACGTTTAGCTTTGACAAGAATTCAACAACCTTTTTTAGTCCGCACAAGGAATAATATGTTCCTCAGGAATTCTGAGGTATCCAATGTCCACCTCAGAGCTTGTTCTTCACAACCATAAGCTATAAATTATGCTAACATCTCAAGTTGCTCCTGTCCTCAGCAAATCACTTGTAGAAAGTAGAAAGCTGTGTGATTTAGAAACCGTTGGGGGGGTGGGGGGGTAGAAGGTACTGGTTGTTAAAAACTCTGGTGTGGAACTTTTTTTTGCTGCTTCTGTTTTTTTCCCCTAAAAATTTAAAGGATTCTTGTCGTCTCATCTTTCATCAGTTTTAATGAAACAAGAATTGCTGAAGGACTTGATCTGCAGCTTGTTCCTGTATCAGACTTAGAGCTTCTCTGGTGAAAAGAATGAAATGTCAGTTGGGTCCTCTACAGCAGGAGGGTTGTGGTATTTGCAGTTTGGCTGTGGTCTGTGTGGTCAGCCAGAGTGAGCGTGGCCTCAGATGTTGAAGCAGAGCCACAGCAAGGTCACATATCCCCTCTCCTTTTTTTCCACTGGCATGGTAAAGCATGTCTGATCCACAACAAAGCATAATTGTGATGGATGCATTTCTACTGGAGTGACATTAGAGTTGTATTAGAGCCAGGCAGACAGTGACTGCCCTTAATTGGATCAACATGAATCATGATTATAAATAAATAAATAAATACACAGGGTGGGGAAGCAAAATTTACAATGAACATTTAGTTGTTTTTTCTCAGCAGGCACTACGTCAGTTGTTTTGAAACCAAACATATATTGATGTCATAATCATACCTAACACTATTATCCATACCTTTTCAGAAACTTTTGCCTATATGAGTAATCAGGAAAGCAAACGTCAAAGAGTGTGTGATTTGCTGAATGGACTCGTCACACCAAAGGAGATTTCAAAAATAGTTGGAATGTCCATAAAGACTGTTTATAATGTAAAGAAGAGAATGACTATGAGCAAAACTATTATGAGAAAGTCTGGAAGATACTATTAAAGAAGAATGGGAGAAGTTGTCACCCGAATATTTGAGGAACACTTGCGCAAGTTTCAGGAAGCGTGTGAAGGCAGTTATTGAGAAAGAAGGAGGACACATAGAATAAAAATATTTTCTGTTATGTAAATTTTCTTGTGGCAAATAAATTCTCTTGACTTTCAATAAACTAATTGGTCATACACTGTCTTTCAATCCCTGCCTCAAAATATTGTAAATTTTGCTTCCCCACCCTGTGTGTGTGTATATATATATATATATATATATATATACATATATATATATATATATATATATATATATACATATACATATTAGGGTGCATCAAACCCCCCATTTTTTTGCAAAGTGTTTGCTTTTTACTTGTCCCTAGTCTAACTTTTTTTTTTCCATTCAGTGAAAAAGTAATTCCTGCAAAATTTTAGCTAAATTTGTTTTTGTTTAGGTGGGCCACCAGGCATTTGAAAATTTGACTTGCAAGGCTGCTGAATTCGGCAGGTTCAAAAATCCAAAGTTTTGACTGGTTTGTTTTTTTATTCCTGTTTGCTATAAAATCATAAGAAGTAAATAAACAAAAAATGGCAAGGTTTTTGATCAGTCAGGATTCTGACAGTCTTTCCAGAGGCTGATCACATCACACACAGCTAGAACAGTTATGGTGGGCCTTTGTTGGAACATATTGCCTCAACTTCTAGAGACATTTCTTTTGCTATGGTTTTGCTGTCTTCTAATGACTTTTCTATTGGCAGTGATCTGTACCTTTGAAGGACTGTTCTGACCAAAGGAAGCTGAGTGGCTGGAATAGCATTCAGTGAAGGGCCAATAACTTCCTCCCATTCATCTGCAGGGCCACCTTTTCTCTTCAGAGGGCCCCCAGGGTGCTTCAACTTCTTCTCTTCACTACTCTTGGGTGGTTTGCCTTTAGCAAATTTGGCATATTTACACTGAAAATGTGTTATGGTAAATGGACTGAGCTTATGCAAGGTGCAGCCTGGCCCTACTGGGAGCAAGGGTTTAGGGTTCAGGGTTCACACTTCAACATGTAGACAGTCATAGCCAGGATTCGAACTGCCGACCCTTTGGTCATTGGGTGACCCGCTCTACCAACTGAGCCACAGCCGCCCACCCCTTTGGTCATTGGGTGACCCGCTCTGCCAACTGAGCCACAGCCGCCCACCCTCGTCTGGAAAAAGAAATCTGGTACCTGCTGAACTGAAGAAAAGGGAGGGCACCAGATGATTAATCTAGGATCAAATTTATTGTATTTTTTTTTTTTTAATTTATATTTTAATTAGGCCTTAAACTATTGATAGTAAGGTTTACAAAGCATATTTAAGCAACTTAGGAAGTTTTACTTGACTTAAGAGTATTAAATGGTATATTCACTTTCTGAGCCTGCAGAATTCGGCAACCTTGCAGTTCAAATATTCAAACGCACGGTGGCCCACCTAAACATGGTCAAAATTAATTAATATTTTACAGGTAGTGTTTTCTATTCAAATGGAAAGTTTTTAGACTAGGGACAGGAAAAAACTTGACAAAAGGGGGGTTTGATGCACCCTAATATATACATATATGTATATATGTTTATGTTTATGTTTACGCATTTGGCAGACGCTTTTTTCCAAAGCGACTTACAGGGGAAAACCAATTAAATCACTCAATCAATCAAATTTTATTTATATAGCGCCAGATCACAAGAAAGTTATCTCTTGACATTTTATATATAGAGTTGGTCAAAACCAGACTCTAAGTCAATTTACAGAAACCCAACAGAATCCTCCAGGAGCAAACACTTGTGACTGGTGACAGTGGCGAGGAAAAACTTCCCTTTAACAGGCAGAAACCTCGAGCAGACCCAGACTCCTGGAGGATGGCCGTCTGCCTTGACCAGTTGGGGTTAAAGAGAGAGAGTAGAGAAGGGGAAAAAGAGAGAGCGATAGAGATAGGGACTGGGGGAGAGGGGGAGAAGGGGGGAGTAGGGGGAGACACATGGAGGCGGTTGAGGATAAGTGAGTGGTGATGATGAGGGCAGGGAAGAGGCCGGACCACCGCAGCAGGTCCAGAGATAATCGTGAAAGAATCTGTGGTTGTCCTGGGAAAAACCTTATTAGAATATTTAAAATGGAATGTTTCAAAGTGCTAGGACAGGAGGTGCTCTCGGAAGAGCTGGGTCTTCAGGAACTTCTTGAAGATAGGCAGGGATGACTCTGTTCTTGTAGCACTTGGTAGAGCGTTCCACCAACATGGAACGACCCATGAAAAGAGCCTGGATTGTCTTGTACAAGGTCTGGGGACCACCAGACTACGTTCCCCAGACGAGCAGAGTGGTCGTGGGGCAACATAAGCTTTTATTAGTGCACCTAAGTAGACAGGAGCAGACCCACGGAGAATTTTGTAGGCTAGGATTAAAGATTCGAATTTGATGCGGGCAGCTATGGGTAGCCAGTGTAACTCAATGAGTAAGGGGGTGACATGTGCCCTTTTAGGCTGATTGAAGACCAGACGCGCTGCTGCATTCTGGACCATCTGTAGTGGTTTGACAACACAAGCTGGGAGGCCCGTTAGAAGAGCATTGCAGTAGTCAAGACGGGAGATAACCATAGTCTGCACCAGGAGCTGGGTGGCCTGTTGGGTTAGGTATGGCCTGATCTTTCTTAGGTTGAACAGAGTGAAACGGCATGATCGGGTGACAGAGGCAACGTGATCCGTGAAGGTCAACTGATTATCAATCATGACTCCCAAGTTACGTACTACACTGGTAGGAGCCAGAGGTATGGAGTCAATAGTGATGGAGATGTCCAGCTGTATGGTTGGCTTAGCTGGGAAGACCAGCAGTTCAGTTTTGGACAGGTTCAGCTGAAGGTGATGGGTTTTCATCCATGCAGATATGTCAGAGAGACAATCTGAGATCCGCACTGAGACTGTGGAGTCATCAGGTGGGAATGACAGATAGAACTGGGTATCATCAGCATAGCAATGATATGAGAAGCCGTGTGAGTGGATGATCTGACCGAGTGAGGTGGTGTATATGGCAAAAAGGAGGGGGCCCAACACAGAGCCTTGGGGGACCCCCGTGGTGAGGCGGTGAACTGCTGATGTGTGCCCTAGCCAGGACACACTGAAGGACCGACCAGTAAGGTAAGGTTGAAACCAGGAGTGTGCGTGGCCTGTGATGCCCATGTTCCAGAGTATGGATAACAGGATATCATGATTGACAGTGTCAAATGCTGCTGATAAGTCCAGTAGAATGAGTACTGAAGACTTGGCTGCTGCTCTAGCCTCTTTCAAGGCTTCTGTCACAGACAACAGAGCCGTTTCAGTGGAGTGGCCGATTTTGAAGCCAGATTGGTTGATGTCAAGGAGGTTATTTTGGGAGAGGAATTCTGTGACCTGTTTGAAAACAGCCCTTTCGATGATCTTAGAAAGGTATGGGAGGAGTGAGACTGGTCGATAATTCTCCACTTGAGTGGGGGTGAGGGAAGGTTTTTTGAGTAGTGGTGTTACCTGCGCTTGTTTAAATACTGTAGGAAATGTTCCTGAAGTCAGTGAAGCATTAATCACATGTGTGATTGGTGCTGTGATAGTAGGGGCAACAGACTGTAAGAGGTTGGATGGAATAGGGTCCAACAAGCATGTTGTAGGACGGCTAGAGGAAAGGAGTTTAGACACCTCGTTCTCTGTGAGGGGAGTAAATGAGGGGAATGACGCAGTTGGGCTTTTATCAGTTGAGTTAGTAGTAGCCATAGTCAGGGGAGAGGAAGCAGTGTGTGATGATGATGATGTTGAAGAAGGAGGCGTGCAGTCTATGGGTGGATCAGTGAACTGACTGCTGATAGTAGACACTTTATTTGTGAAAAATGAAGCAAAATTGTCTGCTGTCAGATTAGTAGTGGGCGGTGGAGGTGGAGGGTTGAGTAGTGTTTTAAAGGTTGAGAATAGTTTCTTGGTGTCGGTGGCAGAATGAATTTTGTTATTATAGTAAGCCTTCTTCGCAGCAGTGACACTGGATGAGAAGGATACCAATAGTGACTGGAATGTGATCAGGTCAGAAGAGCTTTTTGTTTTGTGCCATTTTCTCTCTGCGGCTCTGAGGTTGGTACGCAGCGACCGGAGGTTATCATTGAGCCATGGGTGGGACTGGGAGGATCGAGCGGGTCTAGTAGATAGAGGGCACAGATTATCCAGACAGGAGCTAAGTGTAGAGCACAGAGACTCAGTGGCATCGTTAACCTCTAAGGAGGAAAAAGTGCTGGGGGGAGGGAGAGCGGAGGCTACGACAGTGGAGAAGTGGGTGGGGGACAAATTGCGGAGGTTGCGGCGGAAAGAGACCATGGGGGAGGGAACAGAGTGTTTTTCAGGGAGAGACACACTGAACTGAATGAAATAGTGGTCAGACAGGTGTAAAGGTGTGACTGTGAGGGCATCTGTGATGCAGTTTCGGGTGAAAATGAGATCGAGCTCTTTACCAGCTTTGTGGGTTGGAGGACTGCAAACCCGCTGTAGCTCAAAAGAGAGTATTAGTGACATGAAATCTGAGAAGCTGGGATTGTCTAAGTGGATGTTCATGTCACCGAGGACTAGCATGGGGCAGTCATGCTCTGGGATGGAGGAAAGCAGAGTGTCAAGCTCATCAGGAAAATCACCCAGTTGCCCTGGTGGACGATAAATGACAATTATGTAAAGTTTGACGTTTAAGTTTGAAGTTTAGTATATATATATATATATATATATATATATATATATACACATATATATCTTTTTTTTTAACTTTTACACTGTGTTGATTTGTTTAATATCACAGTGATATCTGTGACACATGATGTAAACTCCAGTCCAGTGACCTGCACGATGGGTCATTCTTTGGTAAGTCACCCAAAACATTGAACTTTTCTTAATGATCTGCAGAAAGTCAGTCGTTTATGCTGGATCAAATAACTTCTAGATTGGACAGTACAACAATATTACTACACAGAATCAAGTTTTGGTTGCAAGAAAGTAAAAAATACTATCCTTCATATGATTACCATAAACATTCAGCAACAACTATTTCATGGTTCCCAAATCTTTTTCAGGTCGAAACCGAAAAAAATAAATAAATCAATTTTCTGTCTCCTTGAGACTTGCATTTACAAAAACATATTATATGAACTATCATAACATTGACATTTTTCCTGACTCCTCTACTGTCAAAACAATCCTGAATAAATGTGTTTTGCTGGAATGTCTGAGCATCTATCACAGATAACAGCAACACACTATATCTCACTAACAGACCCATGATTCCACAAAAACAGTAAACAGTAAAACATCAATAGTCGCTTTTCCATTGGACATATGCGCAAAACTACCAATATTTACTAAATTTCGACAAAACAGAAGTGCGTAAATCACAAATGCGATGAGTTGTTTATTTATTGTTGCAAGATGACACAAGAAGTCATGACATAAACATGGTGACGAATGTAAATATCATGTTGATTTACAGATATATTCATTATTATTATCTATTACTCCTCCATCCTGTACCAAATTATTCAGTTTCCTGGTGCATCCACACACACTGCGACATGTTTCTTTAAAAACTCTTCCTCTTCACTTGTTGTAACGTCTGTCAACATTTTTTTTTTTTTTTTTACGTGACTCCAGTTGTGGAAAAAGGTCTTTCCATTGCAGTTTTGCGTGATATACCATTTGCGCTATGCCTGAAAAACCACCTTTTCTTCGAAAAATGAGAGTTTTGGTGAAAATGTCATTTTACATTAGGTAAATTTTTATGTGCAAGTTATATTCGCACAGTTTGAGGGTCAATGGAAAAGCGACTAGTGCAGCGTTTCTATTTTTTTTAAGTTACTTTCATATTTTTATATATTTTAAGTCGCTCTTGCCTTGTTGCATCTTTCTACATTGTTTTGTCTTGTTAATTTCACATCACTTGTTTTTTTGTTATTTTTGTCTTCTTACATCTTTTCTGTTGTTTTTGTCTATTAATTGTTTTTGTCTATTAATGTGAAAAATATTTGATCAGGCATGGAGACAAAGACAGAATCTCACAAATGATGAAAAGAGCATCCCCTGAAAAGTGTTTTAAAGAAAAAGGCCCCAAGAATTTGTAACATTTTCTTAATAATTTGCTCAAGAAACTCCATGAACAGAGAGGTCTTTGAAAACTTGGCACAGAACAACCTCTATACAGCCACTTCAGTAGTTTTCTTTTGAAAGTTAATACACCAATAAAGTTACCCTAAATAATGCGGACCAATCAGGGAGATAAGTGGACCCATATCTCCTTGAAAATGTGCATGACTACTACATAGTCCTGCAGTATACGTCTGAGGTGAGAATCATTCATAATTTAAGGGGAGCTTGTTTGCCTTTTTGACCCCACAGCTGTTTCCTGTAAAATTCAATTAGAAGTGTTGATTGTTTGTGCAGACTAGCTGTGCTGTCATCAACCTGCAGGGCCATGGTCCCATGGGGATTCTGAAGTTGAATGTGTGTTTATACGGCGTTTGTGTGTTTTAGTGATGGACAGAATGGTTTGATTTACGAGCACGTCTTATAGTCGAAGGTCAGCAGGGTTTGGCTCGTGAGATACTCTTCAGACTCACACTACCTGCCTTTGTAAATGCTCCAGCACAGATCTTTATACTTCACACCATGAAAAGGCAACATTACAGTTCTCTGAATCCACCCAACACCACACACTAAGTTAGGTTTGACAGCTGGCATAGAGAGGGGAACCCTTTCCAGCTTGGTCACCCTCCCCTCTTCCTCCTCATGACTTGTGGCTGCCAAGGAATAATTCATCTTTTCAGTGCATTACACCAGGATTTCCAACTATTATCCCCCACAGCTTGCAGCATGCTTATCTTTCTGTTTAGATCTCAACATCTCCTCTCCTGGAGATGTTTTTCTCCGCAGGGAAACAGGTACTATTACACCTATTTAGGAGCAGAGAACTGACCCCTAGCCTCCATGTCTGATTCCGATCTAGGTAAATTGCATCTAATAACAGTGTCAGGAAAGAGAGAAAGTGAGAGCACACAGAGGTACTTTTTTTGGGAGTCTATACATCCTCTTCTCAGCGGCTCAGGTAATGACCCAATACGGTCACTGCATCAACACATCGCTGCTTCCAAGTTTTGGGATGAATTTTGTGTATGAATTTGTCATCTAAACCTTTACTTCATAGAGTCGCATCATAGTTTCAAACTGTCCACCAGGGGATGTTTACACCATGCAGTTTTAATTAAACTCACACAATGATTTAGAGGGAAAATGATCCAGCTGTCTCTTAAATAAACCCCTTAAATCCCTGCAAGAAAGCTAAAAGTCCTTTTGGACCCCTTACATGCAGTTGAGTCACATCCCATCATTTCCAGTGATCATGATTAGAAAGGATAATACAGTATTTGTATGTGATGATATTCCCTTAACTAGTACGCAGAGCCAAATGTCCTTACAGAACCTCCTCTGTTAATTCAGGCCTCCCTGAGCAGCAGGAGTATATCATCTGCAAAGAGTCAAAGTGAGGTCACCTCACTTTGACGTCACCTCCTGCTGGATCCTGGGGCAGGTTTTAAAGATTGCCTCAGCTGATTAACAAGGTGAAAAGTGAGACAGAAGGAGCTGCTCAGTATCTATGACAGCTCTTTGGCTTGGTAAATAAAAGGCTTCAAAACAAATTAATCCTCTGATTAAAAGGGTTTCCATGTGCGTAAAGCATGAATGCAACATTTGACTGTGTTGATTAATCTTAGGATTATATTTGTGATTCATTTATTCCCTATCTTAAGAAGAAATCAAATCTCTGCAAACACAATGCCATTATTCTACAAGGTGATGGAGACATAACGAGGAGGAAAACAAACGATAGAGCAGCAGCACGATTTGAAGTTGGTTAGTAGTGTAACAAGACATTTCAACGCATAGTTAGCCTCGTAGCATAATTGCCCATATCAAACAGAAATGGACAAAAGAATTGGGACACATTGAATTCAGGTTTTTCTGTTCTAACGAGGGTCTGGGATACAAAACAATAATAACAAATGTCATAATAAAGTTTAGGGCTGCACGATTAATCGATTTTAAATCGAAATCGGATTTTTTAATTAGGACAGTTTTTAAAAAAGGGAAATCGTAAAATCGATTTCATCTCTCTCGTGCCTGCGGGCCGCACGCTTGCGGGCTCCCGTAGGCTCCTCCTCCTATCAGTGACAGCGGTCTGTCACAGAAGTCCGTGTAATGACCGGACTTTAAATGTGTTAATGAGCCCGCAGTACTTATAGCAATGTAAGCTGTGGCTTCACGCACGGATCCCGCAACTGAAATATAACTGCATGCGGATCACTCATCTTCCGTTGTCCCGGATCCGTACCGTACTGTCTTCTTCCGATCCGGGTCCGGGTCTCGGGGTCATCAGCCTCAGAAGAGGAGCTCAGACAGCCCTGTGCCCACACACATCCACCAGCTCCACACATAGAATCCCTCCAGCGTGTCCTGGGTCGGTCTATTCCACGCACAGATCCCCCAGTTTAAATAGAACCGCATGTGGATCACTCATATTAACGCGGTCCACGCACACACGACTGATGCCTGTCACTGACTTACACTGGTATCACTTCTGTGGGCCCAGATACCCAGAATAAATAAATAAATAAATAAATTAGTCCTCTTACTTGCTAAATTTTTCATTCACAAATGTAAGTTCTGGAACACAAAACCAAATACTATTTATTTTTTGAAACATGTTGAACTTTTTTTAAAGGTGTTAAATAAATCTGAAAACAAAAAGGCAGATATAAAAAAGGTGTAAAAACAATCAGTATTTGCTCTGATTTGGACATTGTATTATAGTGTATTCCCCCTGGCAAACTTATGTTATTTTCTTGTTGTATACATTGTTTGTATACTCTACTTAATTCAATAAAGATTTAATTAAGAAAAAATAAACTTCTGTGGGTTCATCACGTGATACCATCACAGATTTGAGGTCAGAGCAGTGCCTTGCATTGTGGGCTGCTCACGAAAACGACATGCTGACTTCTGTTGTCTTTTGTAGTTTTACTCAAAAATCGAAATCAAAATCGAAAATCGAGTTTTTAGAGGAAAAAATCTGGATTTTTTTTTTTTTGCCAAAATCGTGCAGCCCTAATATAGTTTTATATTGGGATAAATATCATTGCATTGGTTAGTTTGGTTTAAATTGCTTCCAAAATTCCTCAGAGATAGTTTTTAATTAATTTCTCTCAACATTGATTTTCTTTTATCCATGACAATGATTTTAAATGTTCTACCTCCAAATTTCCAAAATATTTTTCATGCTCTGACTGTAAATAATAATTTTCTACCACAACTAACCATCTACTGTCTTCACATCTCACTTGGGAAGAAAAATCTCCCATTAAGCCTTAAGGAAATGTTGATGTTTATAAACTATATGGACAAAAGTATCGGGACACATCATGTCTACAGCTGTAAGATGTCCTGTTCATGCTAATTTGACATGTAAATGTCAATATTAAATATCAATATGATATTTATCCCAATATAAAACTAGAAGCACTCGGAGAGCGCAGACCTCCGCCAAGGCTGATCAGTGCCCCCCCCCCGTGGGCCCCCCCCACCCCCAATCACCACCAAAATTTAATCATTTCTTCCTTATCCCATTTCCAACAAACCCTGAAAATTTCATCCAAATCTGTCCATAACTTTTTGAGTTATGTTGCACACTAACGGACAGACAAACAAACAAGCAAACAAACAAACCCTGGCAAAAACATAACCTCCTTGGCGGAGGTAACTATATTATTACATTTTTCGTCATTGTTTTGTTAGAAACAATGTTTCTGTTAGAAAAGAAACACCTGAATTCAACATGTGCCAATACTTTTATCCTTTTGTATATGAGTTAGGAATTCATGGTATGAGGCTAACAACATGTTGGATAGTAAACAGTCACCTTTAATTGTAAAGAGTGCTGAAATTATACAAAAGGTTATTACAACCAAATACTGTTTTATTGGTTTCAGGATGGCTACAATCCACTAGCACCACTCCAATTCTTCCCACCATCCAAAGATATGCACTGATAGGATAACCTGTGGTTAATCTAAATCACCCACGACTGTTCGTATGAGAATGAATGGTTCTTTCAATATGTTGGTCCTGCGATGAACTGGTGACGCATACATGCTCACGATTCTCATGAGGACGAAATAGTTCAGAAAATGGATGGATGAATACTTTTTTACTTTTCATTAGTGGTGACTCCTTCAGTCCAAGATGTCTAGTAGCAGACATATCTGAAAATCTTGTATTTAAAGACATCACCTCATGTGAAATAAATATTGGTATTTACAGGAACCTGTGATGATCATGTCTATATTTTGTAAGTCTAAATTTAGAATAAAGGCTCACCTCAAAAGCCAGTTGCCCTTGTATGTAGACATCAGGGAACAATGAACTCAGAAAATAATGTCATGTGTTTGACCTCCTATTAGATCTGTTGTTTGATCAAAAATGAGTCAAATGAGCTGAAAACTGACAATAATCAATCACAATAATGATTATACAAAATTACGTACAATTCAAAATGTACACATACATGGGAAGACAGGTTGGATGGTACCCTTTTGTGTTGTCACAGTATACTATAAAGTAGATGTATTCTCATATATAATATAGGCTGTTTCAAAGTTTTCATGTATGTAATTACATTTAAATTAATTAATTTAAGTAATTTTTTTTCCTTTATCTCTAAAATGTGTGTTTTCCTGTTGTATGTGCACACCAAAGCAAAATATAACAAAAACTGAAACTATACTCCTTTGTTGACAGTACCCACACTGTTGACACTTATATCAGAATCAGAATATTTCATTAATCCCAGGGGGAAATTTTTAATACTTTGGTTTGACGTTACATGACTGATACTGTATATACAATATATTGTGAAAAACATCGTAAAATACTGGAATCGTTTTCAGTCATAGGCCAATTTTGAGTGAGAGAAACAGTATTAAAATATCTGAATCATTTTTAGTCATCATCCATGAAAGTGTTTTAAAAGATTAACCATTCTACCAAATGCACTTGGCAGCTTAAGTAATGTAATACGGCGGTAGTTAAATCCTACCCTGTGAGTTCAGTCACTCTACTTATTTCTTAAAGTTCCAAATACACTTCAAGATGTTCTGGATGATGTAACAGTAAACTAGGCTAAATGCCTGAAAAGTGCCTTCAACCAACGCTACATGTGTAATTTGTAGTTTATTTCATAATGTCTTTTTACCTTTGGCCTTTACTTGAATTTATTTATGGTCAGCTCTGTTTGCCAATTTAGTAATAGTTTGTAATCATAGTGTGTTTCTGCATCTCACCCAGTGATGTCACCCAGTGGGAGAACCACCCTTTGTAAACCCTTTGGCTCCACTGTAAACTTTGACAGAATCAACCTCAGACTACAACATCATGTATTACCTCTTGACCACATGTGCTTAATAAAAGGGAAGGCCATCCGTCTTTTTGAACATGTCCATGCAGAAGTAATCACTGGACTCACAGAGACATGAGGACTATGGGAAAATAAACGCTTCCTCCTGCTGTAATCATAAACATTATGACTCAACCAAAGAGATTCTTTGAAACTTTACAGGCTGCTTCGTGTCCATAAAAGAGGTTATCAAGTGTCACCCCGAGCAGGCCTGCTTTTTAGAATGGGTTGACATGTTTACAGTTGTTTATTGTTTTTTGTCCTTGAAGCCATTTTGTTGTGCTGTCTCTGGTTCCTGTTTGCCCGAGTTTTGTTGTCATAGTTATGGTGGAAATATCTGTTCACTGCATGAGGCCTACAGAGGGTCACTGAAAAGTGTGTTGATTGAGTGTTTTTTTTTTTTTTTTTTTTAACTATCCACATCTCTATTGACAAATTTTTATTTAGTAAAATGAGTTCTCTTTATGTAGGCTTCAGTCATGAATATTTGAAAATATTATGGTTTTACAATGTGTACAGTATTCCAAACCTCTGCATCCTGCATCCAGACACCATCTCAGGAGGCCAAATCTAAGAACACTATTATTCAATATGAGCACTAGAATTACAGCCTTGTGGTTTTGTGCTTT